>NC_143024.1:79256982-79556982 GCF_057628025.1 Oncorhynchus mykiss
TTATAGGGTCGACACTGTCCACGACAGGTGGCACTAAACACGGGTTAGGGTTCGGCTTATAGGGTCGACACCGTCCACGACAGGTGGCACTAAACACGGGGTTAGGGTTCGGCTTATAGGGTCGACACCGTCCACGACAGGTGGCACTAAACACGGGGTTAGGGTTCGGCTTATAGGGTCGACACCGTCCACGACAGGTGGCACTAAACACGGGGTTAGGGTTCGGCTTATAGGGTCGACACCGTCCACGACAGGTGGCACTAAACACGGGGTTAGGGTTCGGCTTATAGGGTCGACACTGTCCACGACAGGTGGCACTAAACACGGGGTTAGGGTTCGGCTTATAGGGTCGACACTGTCCACGACAGGTGGCACTAAACACGGGGTTAGGGTTTGGCTTATAGGGTCGACACCGTCCACGACAGGTGGCACTAAACACGGGTTAGGGTTCGGCTTATAGGGTCGACACCGTCCACGACAGGTGGCACTAAACACGGGGTTAGGGTTCGGCTTATAGGGTCGACACCGTCCACGACAGGTGGCACTAAACACGGGGTTAGGGTTCGGCTTATAGGGTCGACACTGTCCACGACAGGTGGCACTAAACACGGGGTTAGGGTTTGGCTTATAGGGTCGACACTGTCCACGACAGGTGGCACAGAACACTGGGTTAGGGTTCGGCTTATAGGGTCGACACCGTCCACGACAGGTGGCACAGAACACTGGGTTAGGGTTCGGCTTATAGGGTCGACACTGTCCACGACAGGTGGCACTAAACACGGGGTTAGGGTTCGGCTTATAGGGTCGACACTGTCCACGACAGGTGGCACAGAACACTGGGTTAGGGTTCGGCCTATAGGGTCAAACCTGTCCACGACAGGTGGCACAGAACAATAGGTTAGGGTTCGGCCTATGGGGTCGACACTGTCCACGACAGGTGGCGCTGAGTGCAGTTCTTTATGAACCCAACGTAGGACATTATTTATCCCCATCTTCTATTAGGTTACTTCCTAAATGCTGTGCAACACCCTATCAAAATACAACAGCCAAGTCCCAGTCACCGCTTGATATACAGTATACAGTATCTTTAACATTATCAGTATCAACAGCTGGATTGGTATACTCGGTATGGCATTGATCGTCATCATCATCCTCATCAATGGGGATCTGCTGCTTCTGCTGAGGATGACGATAATGATGGTAATTATCATCATAGTGATGTTATGTAGATACCATAGATACACTGATGTTGGTTTGAAATGCAAGGATATACAGTTTTGGTTCACTAAAAGGTACGCTGTCTTGTTAATATACTGTAAATACATACATCACTCTTTAGATAACCTTACGGTTTCCAGTGTGCACTTATGAGAGTTAGGGGAGCAGAGTAGAGAACACCCAAGAACAGCTGACTATTTAATACATGTCTAGCGGGTCCCCCACATTCTCAGAGAGAGGGAGAGGGACAGAGAGAGAGAGGTCGGAAGGGGTAAGGAGTATGTGTGGGTGGGTGGGAGATTAGGAGGAGGGAGGGGGAGAAGGAAAGAAAGGAAGAGAGAGAGCGAGAGAGAGAGAGAGAGAGAGAGAGACTGTCTTGTTTGTAGCTTGTCAGCAATTGCTTGAGACAAGCTTCCCCTCCATGTGTGAAAGCTACTTGGCAAGTTGGCAGGAATGCCTGGACTGTACCAAGTGGAGGCCAGTAGGAGGGTTCAACAGGGAAACAGACTCAGACCGAGCAGGCTGTGTGGTTGAAGTGATACCCCAGTGCTTTGATGCTGCCCTGGTGTCTATCTTTGTGTACGTGTGTGTGTGTTTGTGTGTCTGTGTGTGTGTGTGTGATTGTGTGTGTGTGTGAAAGAGAAAGAGGGAGTGAGAGGTTGAGGGAGAGAGTGGTCTGTATGGATATGTGCTCTCTTTCACAAGCAGCAACAAAAGAGAGGGAATGAGACACCCCTTTCTCCCCCTCCCCTCCCTCCCCTCAGGAGAAAAAGAAAGAAAAACACAGGGAAAAAAGATGATGAAACCCAAAGTGTTCCAGTAGACATTTTGTGTGTGCGCATGTGTGTGCGTGTGTATGATACAGAGAGACAGATAAACACATTCTTTGCTCTCCATCTCTACAAAGCATCCACACACACACGCTACCAAGTGTGCATCTTGTTTTGTGTGGGTGTTTGCATGCGTGTGTGTGCACGATACAGCGAGACAGAGACAGAGAGATAAAGACATTCCTCAAAGAGTCCACACACACTGCCAGGTGTGCATCTTGCTTTGTGTGTGTTTGCAATCTGTCAGTGTTTGTGTAAACACCAGCATGTCTCTCCTCTGTTCCCCAGTAGGGGTTGTAATAGTCTTGAGAATGTGTGTGGTCGTGCTGTGGCTGTGGTTGTGGCAGTGTAGCCTGTTGATTCCCTCAGCCACTCCTCTCCCTTCTAAATCAGTAGAGAACACAGACCGAGACACATATATATATTCTCTCTCTCTCTCTCTCTCTCTCTCTCTCTCTCTCTCTCTCTCTCTTTCTCTCAATCCATCATTTCCACGGCAACAGGAATCTTTCTTTCTCTGAGGAAGTGCCCATTGTGGGATATTGGACATCAGAGATGGAAAGACAAATTCCTAATAATCTAAATGTGGCCTTAATTAATGAAGGAGTAAATTAGTTGTCTCAAATGGATTCAATTAAATCAACCAGTTAAAAAGCGCACATTGAATGAAGTCTTCTCTAATCCACTCTGCTCTTCTCTCCTCTCTCTCTCTAAGGAACATTTTGAGTGTGTTCACACACACACACACACACACACACACACACACACACACACACACACACACACACACACACACACACACACACACACGCACACACACACACAAAATAGAGGCTCCTGTTGGCAGTCACAGAGATTTTATTTCCAGACTGAAGCAGTAAAGTTCCAGAATGCCCAGTCAGCAGTGGTTCTACTCTACAAGGAACAGAACCCCCTGCTCCCTTTTCATTATTTGCACTTGTGGTTAAAAAAAATATATTTTTAAAGGATGTGTAGTTATAAGTGAATAATAAGTGAATAATGTTGCGGATATCGAAACGTGTTTTGGTTAAGGAGTGCACACAACTTGGGTGCTGGAGGGGCTGTAGAGAGGAGAAACACTAATCTCACACACGTACACACACACACACACACACACACACACACACACACACACACACACACACACACACACACACACACACACACACACACACACACACACACACACACACACACACACACACACACACACACACACACACACACACCTGATGGATACAGTTGTAAGTAGGTGTGGAAGCTGTTTTGACATGGTTTGTGTCTCTCCTTGAGGAGACTCAGCTCTGAGAGAGGTATAAGAAGGAAGGGATGGAAGGGGAGAAGAGGAGAGGGGAGGATAGAGGAGTGATAGAGGAGCGAGTGATAGAGGGAGGGATGATGGAGTAAGAGGAAAGGGTTTTATCATGTGAAGGGAGGGAAGGATGGACAGAAGGGGAAAGGAGTGATAGAGGGAGTGAGCAAAAGAGAGAGGAGGGAAAGGAAGAAATGGAGAGAGGGAGAGGACAGAGGAGGTATGGAGGGGGGGGTGATCTCAGGGGTTTGAATTACATTAGTATTCATGGAGAAGAGGAGGCCACAGACAGCACAGAAACACAGAGGAGACAGACGGAGAGTATGAGAATACCACACACACGCACACACACACACACACACACACAATTATGTTCTGCATGTATTGGCCTGTGTGTGTGTATGTGTTCAGCATGCATGGACACATACAGTATGTATGTGCAATTGTGTTGTATATGTGCAGAGTTGTGCAAGCTGTCTGTCAGCACCAAACCTGTCTAAAGCAGCAGACCCACACTAATAATCACATACAGTTGAAGTCTGAAGTTTACCTACACCTTAACCAAATACATTTAAATTCAGTTTTTCACAATTCCTGACATTTAATCCTTGTAAAAATTCCCTGTCTTACGTCAGTTAGGATCACCACTTTATTTCAAGAATGTGAAATGTCAGAATAATAGTAGAGAGAATGATTTATTTCAGCGTTTATTTCTTTCATCACATTCCCAGTGGGTCAGAAGTTTACGTACACTCAAATAGTATTTGGTAGCATTGCCTTTAAATTGTTTAACTTGGGTCAAACATTTTGTGTAGCCTTCCACAAGCTTCCCACAATACGTTGGGTGAATTTTGACCCATCCCTCCTGACAGATCTGGTGTAACTGAGTCAGGTTTGTAGGCCTCTTTGCTCGCACACACTTTTTCAGTTCTGCCCACAAATGTTCTATAGGATTGAGGTTGGGGCTTTGTGATGGCCACTCAAATACCTTGACTTTGTTGTCCTTAAGCCATTTTGCCACAACTTTGGAAGTATGCTTGGGGTCATTTGTCCGTTTGGAAGACCCATTTGAGAACAAGCTTTAACTTCCTGACTGATGTCCTTCATCAAATTGCCATCTATTTTGTGAAGTGCACCAGTCCCTCCTGCAACAAAGCACCCCCACAACACGATGCTGCCACCCCCCTGCTTCATGGTTGGGATGGTGTTGTTAGGCTTGCAAGCCTCCCCCTTTTTCCTCCAAACATAAAGATGGTCATTATGGCCAAACAGTTCTCTTTTTGTTTCTCTCGACTATTTTTCTGACATTTCACATTCTTGAAATAAAATGGTGATCCTAACTGACCTAAAACAGGGAATTTACTAGGATTCAATGTCAGGAATTGTGAAAAACTGAGTTTAAATGTATTTGGCTAAGGTGTATGTAAACGTCCGACTTCATCTGTACATACAGGCAGTAGAGCACAACATCCGCTCTCCAGTCCCTCTTTTCCCCAACCAATATACACATCCAGGACCAGGGCTGCATGTACATACTACCTCAATACTACCTCAATTGGGCTGACCAACCAGTGCTCCGCACATTGGCTAACCGAGTTATCTGCATTGTGTCCTGCCACCCACCACCCGCCAATCCTTTTACACTACTGCTACTCTCTGTTCATCATATATGCACAGTCACTTTAACCATATCTACATGTACATACTACCTCAATCATCCTGACTAACCGGTGTCTGTATGTAGCCTCGCTACTGTATATAGCCTGTCTTTTTACTGTTGTTTTATTTCTTTACCTACCTATTGTTCACCTAATACCTTTTTTGCGCTATTGGTTAGAGCCTGTAAGTAAGTATTTCACTGTAAGGTCTACCTACACCTGTTGTATTCGGGGCACATTAGGGACATCTTGCCCATGCAGGAGCGAGAGTTCTTGCTGGGCTTAGCTCAGCGAAAGAGATGGGGGAAGTAAAGACAGAATCTGACCCTAATTGGGTGACTTACAATACACCACAAACTATGATGGCAGGAGTGGAGGAGGAATAGGAGAGGAGGCAGAGGGCGAAAAGACACCACTTCCATGGTGGTCTATTCTTAGCCTCTACTCTCTCCTCAGACTAGGGGGGTGGGAGGGGGGCAGTGTGCAGCTGATTTGCTACGACACAAGACACACTGGTTGCTGTGGACTCCTGTGGCCTAGATATGAGAGACTCTTGTAACCCTCACATCCACACACGCATAAGCGCACACGCACACATATACAGTACATACACTGTCTTACAGTAACCACTGACTGGAAAGTAGAATCTCTGCTACAGACACAGGAATATAAGAGATGACCTAAACAGTAGACAGAGAGAAGGAGATGAGGGAAGAGATAAGGAGAAGGAGATGAGGGAAGACAGAAGGAGATGAGGGAAGAGATAAGGAGAAGGAGATGAGGGAAGAGAGAAGGAGAAGGAGATGAGGGAAGAGAGAATGAGATGAGGGAGAGAGAAGGAGATGTGGGAGAGAGAAGGAGATGAGGGAGAGAGAAGGAGATGAGGGAAGAGAGAAGGAGATGAGGGAGAGAGAAGGAGGTGAGGGAGAGAGAAGGAGATGAGGGAAGAGAGAAGGAGATGAGGGAGAGAGAAGGAGATGAGAAGGAGATGAGGGAGAGAGAAGGAGATGAGAGAAGGAGATGAGGGAGAGAGAAGGAGATGAGGGAAGAGAGAAGGAGATGAGGGAGAGAGAAGGAGATGAGGGAAGAGAGAAGGAGATGAGGGAGAGAGAAGAAGATGAGGGAAAGAGGAGATGAGGGAAAGAGAAGGAGATGAGGGAAAGAGAAGGAGATGAGGGAGAGAGAAGGAGATGAGGGAAAGAGAAGGAGATGGGGGAGAGAGAAGGAGATGAGGGAAAGAGAAGGAGATGAGGGAGAGAGAAGGAGATGAGGAAGTGAGAAGGAGATGAGGGAAAGAGAAGGAGATGAGGGAGAGAGAAGGAGATGAGGGAGAGAGAAGGAGATGAGAGAAGTAGATGAGGGACAGAGAAGGAGATGAGGAAGAGAGAAGGAGATGAGGGAGAGAGAAGGAGATGAGGGAAAGAGAGAAGGAGATGAGGGAAGAGAGAAGGAGATGAGGAAGAGAGAAGGAGATGAGGGAGAGAGAAGGAGATGAAGGAAAGAGAAGGAGATGAGGGAAGAGAGAAGGAGATGAGGGAAGAGAGAAGGAGATGAGGGAGAGAGAAGGAGATGAGGGAAGAGAGAAGGAGATGAGGGAAGAGAGAAGGAGATGAGGGAGAGAGAAGGAGATGAGGGAAAGAGAAGGAGATGAGGGAGAGCAATAGCACTTGAAAGAAAGGGATGGAGACATAATCAAATAGACATAAAGGGGAGAGGGGGGAGGAAATGGAGAAGAAGACGGTTAAAATGGAAGGGGAGATGGATAGAATGATAACAAGATAGAGAGGGAAAGAGAGAAGGGTAGAGGAATACCGAGGTGGAGGGAGAGAGAGACAGAGGTAGAGGGAGAGGGAGAGAGATAGCTAGCGGGAGTGAAGGAGAGAGAGGGAGAGATAGCTGGAGGGAGAGAGAGAAAGAGAGAGAGGGGGAGAGATCACTTACTGTGTCCTCTAAACAGTCTGAGGTGCTGCATAGAGATGAAGGAGGCATGGTTGCCATGGCGGCAGCCCTGCATCCTTTTGTTAAAGATGTCACTCAGGGGGAATCAGGGCTAATGAGAAGGGAGTGTGTGTGTGTGTCGTGATCTTAGCAGTCTATTCAGGTGAGTGTGTATTGAGAATGTGTGTGTGTGTGTAATGTGCCCTAGGGTCGAGAGAGAGAGAGAGAGAGAGAGAGAGAGAGAGAGAGAGAGAGAGAGGGGGGCGCGTAGGCAACGGTATACATGTAAAGGAATGTCCATTGAAACTGAAATCAAAGGAGGTGTGAGTTTTTGTGTAAGTGCACATATGTGTGCACATTTATATGTGTGTGTATTTACTTGAGACAGAGGAGTGTATGAGAGAGTGTAGGTGCTGTGTGTGTTGTCTCCATTGAGACTGAGACAGGTAGAGTGTACAGGGCTGCGTAGGTGGACTGTTCTCTCTGCTCAGAAAATTAGAGAAGAATCAAAGAGGTGCAGGACTCGTTTAATCACTCTCTCTTCCTCTTTTCTTCTCCCTCTCTTTCTTCTCAGCAGAAACAGCCTTGAGGTTCAGACACACACACACACACACACACACACACACACACACACACACACACACACACACACACACACACACACACACACACACACACACACACACACACACACACACACACACACACACACACACACACACACACACAAACAAACAAGCGGGTACACACATATTCATACAAACGCACACGCACAGTAATATTAGTCTGTCAATACTGCCATCAAAGTGTGCGAGAGGGCCTCATTTCAGTCTTTCCTATTTTTCCATTTCCTTTCTTTTATTCTCTCCCTTTCTCTGTCTCTCCACTGACAGGGATAAATAATTTGATCTAGAGGGTTTTCAAATTCCACCACTCTGAGAAGCGTGACGTTAATCTTTTATTATCTGCCCTCTCATTCTGCCCTTTTCTTTCTCTTCCATTTCTTTATGCTTATCCCACCTTCCCTCCCCCTCTCCAACCCTATCCCTGCCCCCATCTCTCCAACCCTATACCTGCCTACCTCTCTCCAACCCTATCCCTGCCTCTCTCTCTCAAACCCTATCCCTGCCCCCATCTCTCCAACCCTATCCCTGCCTCCCTCTCTCCAACCCTATCCCTGCCTCACTCTCTCAAACCCTATCCCTGCCTCCCTCTCTCCAACACTATCCCTCCCTCCGCCTCTCCAACCCTATCCCTCCCTTCCCCGTCCAACCCAATCCCTCCATCCCCCTCTCCAACCCAATCCCTCCCTCCCCCTCTCCAACCCTATCCCTGCCTCCCTCTCTCCAACCCTATACCTGCCTACCTCTCTCCAACCCTATCCCTGCCTCTCTCTCTCAAACCCTATCCCTGCCCCCATCTCTCCAACCCTATCCCTGCCTCCCTCTCTCCAACCCTATCCCTGCCTCACTCTCTCAAACCCTATCCCTGCCTCCCTCTCTCCAACACTATCCTTCCCTCCCCCTGTCCAACCCTATCCCTCCATCCCCCGTCCAACCCTATCCCTCCCTCCCCCTGTCCAACCCTATCCCTCCCTCCCCCGTCCAACCTTATCCTTCCCTCCCTCTGTCCAACCCTATCCCTCCATCCCCCGTCCAACCCTATCCCTCCCTCCCCCGTCCAACCCTATCCTTCCCTCCCCCGTCCAACCCTATCCCTCCCTCCCCCGTCCAACCTTATCCTTCCCTCCCCCTGTCCAACCCTATCCCTCCATCCCCCGTCCAACCCTATCCCTCCCTCCCCCGTCCAACCCTATCCCTCCCTCCCCCTTCCAACCCTATCCCTCCCTCCCCCGTCCAACCCTATCACTCCCTCCCCCGTCCAACCCTATCCCTGCCTCCATCTCTCCAACCCTATCCCTCCATCCCCCTCTCCAACCCTATCCCCCCCTCCCCCGTCCAACCCTATCCCTGCCTCCCTCTCTCCAACCCTATCCCTCCATCCCCCTCTCCAACCCTATCCCTCCATCCCCCTCTCCAACCCTATCCCTCCCTCCCCCGTCCAACCTTATCCTTCCCTCCCCCTGTCCAACCCTATCCCTCCATTCCCCTGTCCAACCCTATCCCTCCATCCCCCTCTCCAACCCTATCCCTCCCTCCCCGTCCAACCTTATCCTTCCCTCCCCCTGTCCAACCCTATCCCTCTCTCCCCTGTCCAACCCTATCCCTCCCTCCCCCGTCCAACCCTATCCCTGCCTCCCTCTCTCCAACCCTATCCCTCCATCCCCCTCTCCAACCCTATCCCTCCCTCCCCCGTCCAACCTTATCCTTCCCTCTTCCTGTCAATCCCTATCCCTCCATCCCCCTCTCCAACCCTGTCCCTCCATCCCCCTCTCCAACCCAATCCCTCCATCCCCCTCTCCAACCCTATCCCTCCATCCCCCTCTCCAACCCTATCCCTCCACCCCCCTCTCCAACCCTATCCCTCCATCCCCCTCTCCAACCCTATCCCTCCATCCCCCTCTCCAACCCTATCCCTCCATCCCCCTGTCCAACCCTATCCCTCCATCCCCCTGTCCAACCCTATCCCTCCATCCCCCTCTCCAACCCTATCCCTCCATCCCCCTCTCCAACCCTATACCTCCATCCCCCTCTCCAACCCTATCCCTCCATCCCCCTCTCCAACCCTATCCCTGCCTCCCCCTCTCCAACCCTATCCCTCCATCCCCCTCTCCAACCCTATCCCTCCCTCCCCCGTCCAACCTTATCCTTCCATCCCCCTCTCCAACCCTATCCCTCCATCCCCCTCTCCAACCCTATCCCTGCCTCCCCCTCTCCAACACTATCCCTCCCTCCGCCTCTCCAACCCTATCCCTCCCTTCCCCGTCCAACCCAATCCCTCCATCCCCCTCTCCAACCCAATCCCTCCCTCCCCCTCTCCAACCCTATCCCTGCCTCCCTCTCTCCAACCCTATACCTGCCTACCTCTCTCCAACCCTATCCCTGCCTCTCTCTCTCAAACCCTATCCCTGCCCCCATCTCTCCAACCCTATCCCTGCCTCCCTCTCTCCAACCCTATCCCTGCCTCACTCTCTCAAACCCTATCCCTGCCTCCCTCTCTCCAACACTATCCTTCCCTCCCCCTGTCCAACCCTATCCCTCCATCCCCCGTCCAACCCTATCCCTCCCTCCCCCTGTCCAACCCTATCCCTCCCTCCCCCGTCCAACCTTATCCTTCCCTCCCTCTGTCCAACCCTATCCCTCCATCCCCCGTCCAACCCTATCCCTCCCTCCCCCGTCCAACCCTATCCTTCCCTCCCCCGTCCAACCCTATCCCTCCCTCCCCCGTCCAACCTTATCCTTCCCTCCCCCTGTCCAACCCTATCCCTCCATCCCCCGTCCAACCCTATCCCTCCCTCCCCCGTCCAACCCTATCCCTCCCTCCCCCTTCCAACCCTATCCCTCCCTCCCCCGTCCAACCCTATCACTCCCTCCCCCGTCCAACCCTATCCCTGCCTCCATCTCTCCAACCCTATCCCTCCATCCCCCTCTCCAACCCTATCCCCCCCTCCCCCGTCCAACCCTATCCCTGCCTCCCTCTCTCCAACCCTATCCCTCCATCCCCCTCTCCAACCCTATCCCTCCATCCCCCTCTCCAACCCTATCCCTCCCTCCCCCGTCCAACCTTATCCTTCCCTCCCCCTGTCCAACCCTATCCCTCCATTCCCCTGTCCAACCCTATCCCTCCATCCCCCTCTCCAACCCTATCCCTCCCTCCCCGTCCAACCTTATCCTTCCCTCCCCCTGTCCAACCCTATCCCTCTCTCCCCTGTCCAACCCTATCCCTCCCTCCCCCGTCCAACCCTATCCCTGCCTCCCTCTCTCCAACCCTATCCCTCCATCCCCCTCTCCAACCCTATCCCTCCCTCCCCCGTCCAACCTTATCCTTCCCTCTTCCTGTCAATCCCTATCCCTCCATCCCCCTCTCCAACCCTGTCCCTCCATCCCCCTCTCCAACCCAATCCCTCCATCCCCCTCTCCAACCCTATCCCTCCATCCCCCTCTCCAACCCTATCCCTCCACCCCCCTCTCCAACCCAATCCCTCCATCCCCCTCTCCAACCCTATCCCTCCATCCCCCTCTCCAACCCTATCCCTCCATCCCCCTGTCCAACCCTATCCCTCCATCCCCCTGTCCAACCCTATCCCTCCATCCCCCTCTCCAACCCTATCCCTCCATCCCCCTCTCCAACCCTATACCTCCATCCCCCTCTCCAACCCTATCCCTCCATCCCCCTCTCCAACCCTATCCCTGCCTCCCCCTCTCCAACCCTATCCCTCCATCCCCCTCTCCAACCCTATCCCTCCCTCCCCCGTCCAACCTTATCCTTCCCTCCCCCTCTCCAACCCTATCCCTCCATCCCCCTGTCCAACCCTATCCCTCCATCCCCCTGTCCAACCCTATCCCTCCATCCCCCTCTCCAACCCTATCCCTCCATCCCCCTCTCCAACCCTATACCTCCATCCCCCTCTCCAACCCTATCCCTCCATCCCCCTCTCCAACCCTATCCCTGCCTCCCCCTCTCCAACCCTATCCCTCCATCCCCCTCTCCAACCCTATCCCTCCCTCCCCCGTCCAACCTTATCCTTCCCTCCCCCTCTCCAACCCTATCCCTCCATCCCCCTGTCCAACCCTATCCCTCCATCCCCCTCTCCAACCCTATCCCTCCATCCCCCTCTCCAACCCTATCCCTCCCTCCCCCGTCCAACCTTATCTTTCCCTCCCCCTGTCCAACCCTATCCCTCCCTCCCCCATCCAACCCTATCCCTCCCTCCCCCGTCCAACCCTATCCCTCCCTCCCCCGTCCAACCCTATCCCTGCCTCCCTCTCTCCAACCCTATCCCTCCATCCCCCTCTCCAACCCTATCCCTCCCTCCCCCGTCCAACCTTATCCTTCCCTCCCCCTGTCCATCCCTATCCCTCCATCCCCCTCTCCAACCCTGTCCCTCCATCCCTCTCTCCAACCCAATCCCTCCATCCCCCTCTCCAACCCTATCCCTCCATCCCCCTCTCCAACCCTATCCCTCCATCCCCCTCTCCAACCCTATCCCTCCCTCCCCTGTCCAACCGTATCCTTCCCTCCCCCTGTCCAACCCTATCCCTCCATCCCCCTCTCCAACCCTATCCCTCCATCCCCCTCTCCAACCCTATCCCTCCCTCCCCCGTCCAACCTTATCCTTCCCTCCCCCTGTCCAACCCTATCCCTCCATCCCCCTGTCCAACCCTATCCCTCCATCCCCCTCTCCAACCCTATCCCTCCCTCCCCCGTCCAACCTTATCCTTCCCTCCCCCTGTCCATCCCTATCCCTCCATCCCCCTCTCCAACCCTGTCCCTCCATCCCTCTCTCCAACCCAATCCCTCCATCCCCCTCTCCAACCCTATCCCTCCATCCCCCTCTCTAACCCTATCCCTCCATCCCCCTCTCCAACCCTATCCCTCCCTCCCCTGTCCAACTGTATCCTTCCCTCCCCCTGTCCAACCCTATCCCTCCATCCCCCTCTCCAACCCTATCCCTCAATCCCCCTGTCCAACCCTATCCCTCCCTCCCCCGTCCAACCTTATCCTTCCCTCCCCCTGTCCAACCCTATCCCTCCATCCCCCTGTCCAACCCTATCCCTCCATCCCCCTCTCCAACCCTATCCCTCCCTCCCCCGTCCAACCTTATCCTTCCCTCCCCCTGTCCAACCCTATCCCTCCATCCCCCTCTCCAACCCTATCCCTCCCTCCCCCGTCCAACCTTATCCTTCCCTCCCCCTCTCCAACCCTATCCCTCTCTCCCCCGTCCAACCTTATCCTTCCCTCCCCCTGTCCAACCCTGTCCCTCCATCCCCCTCTCCAACCCTGTCCCTCCCTCCCCCTCTCCAACCCTGTCCCTCCATCCCCCTCTCCAACCCTGTCCCTCCATCCCCTCTCCAACCCTATCCCTCCATCCCCCTCTCCAACCCTATCCCTCCATCCCCCTCTCCAACCCTATCCCTCCATCCCCCTCTCCAACCCAATCCCTCCATCCCCTCTCCAACCCTATCCCTCCATCCCCCTCTCCAACCCTGTCCCTCCATCCCCTCTCCAACCCTGTCCCTCCATCCCCTCTCCAACCCTGTCCCTCCATCCCCTCTCCAACCCTATTCCTCCATCCCCCTCTCCAACCCTGTCCCTCCATCCCCCTCTCCAACCCTGTCCCTCCATCCCCTCTCCAACCCTGTCCCTCCATCCCCCTCTCCAACCCTGTCCTGGCTCTAGTCTAATGATTCATATTTAAAATCTAATACCTTTTCATTTAGTCTGTCTAAACTGCTTCAGCCACCACAGCTGATGACCTTAATTGGCTGAGAGAATAGTGGCTTAGAGGGACAGGCACACCCATGTCTGGGTGTATACAAATACACACTCAGTTTACAGGAGATAGGGAGGAGAGAGAGGAGATAGGGTGGAGAGAGAGAGGAGATAGGGTGGAGAGAGGGAGGAGAGAGAGGAGGAGAGTGAGATGAGATAGGGTGGAGAGAGAGAGGAGATAGGGAGGAGAGAGAGGAGGAGAGAGAGATGAGATAGGGCGGAGAGAGAGAGGAGATAGGGTGGAGAGAGGGAGGAGAGAGAGGAGGAGAGTGAGATGAGATAGGGTGGAGAGAGAGAGGAGATCGGGAGGAGAGAGAGGAGGAGAGAGAGATGAGATAGGGCGGAGAGAGAGAGGAGATAGGGTGGAGAGAGGGAGGAGAGAGAGGAGGAGAGAGAGATGAGATAGGGTGGAGAGAGAGGACGAGATAGGGAGGAGAGCGAGGAAGAGATAGGGAGGAGAGAGAGGAGCAGAGAGAGGTGGCGGGAGAGGAGGAGATAGGGAGGAGAGAGGGGGAGAGAGGTGGAGAGAGGAGGAGAGAGGGAGGAGGAGATAGGAAGGAGAGAAAGAAGGAGAGAGAGGTGGAGAGAGAGGTGGAGAGAGAGGAGGAAAGGAGATTTAGATGAGGTGAGAGATGACATGCACACACTCCTATACACACATGCACACACACCACGTGCACACACACAAACACTCATATACACACACTCGCCTCTCTCTCTGTCTTTCCCTTTGATCTCTAGCTCTGCCCCACATTGCATATTAAGATGACCGGGCCCTGTTTGGTATTCCAGAGCGGGCAGGCAGCGATGCCAGTCTCCATATCCTCTCCCTGCTTCTCCCTGCTTCCCTCTGAAAGAGAGCAGAAACCCTCTGTCTGTCTCAAGATGTTTATCCCACTAAATGGGTCTGAAATGGCCCGAGAACAGACGGGAGGAGAGAAGGAAGGAGAGAAGGAGGGGGAGAGGGTGGGTGAAGGAGGAGGGAGAGACTGTGGGAGGGATAGAAGGAGGGAAAGAGGGAGGGAGAGGCATCAGGCCCAGGCAGTACAGATGGAGTGAGTGAGCAGGGGAAGAGAAGCAAAGCGATAGAGCTGATGTTAGCAGAGAGAGGATAATTAAATGTTATTATCACAATGAGCCAGTAATACAGGCTGCTTTATACTGTTATATACCTTCCCTCCCTCTCTCTAACCCTCCCTTTCTCTGTCTGCCTCAACGAAGGAGGGACAGAGGAGAGAGAGCAAGGGATAGATTTAATCTGAGGGTGGTGGGAGAGTGAGAAAGAGAGGCAGTGAAAGAGGCAAACAGAATTAGAAATAGAGAGTGAGTGAGTGAGTGAGTGAGTGAGTGAGTGAGTGAGTGAGTGAGTGAGTGACTGAGTGACTGAGTGACTGAGGGAGGGAGGGAGGGAGTTAGGTGGAGGTTACTGTTCAATGTTTGGGATTAGTATGACTCTAAAGCTCTCTCTCTTTTCTCTCTCTCTCTTTCACTCTCATTCTCTAAGCCCTGGGGATGGCACAGCTTTAGTTAAACTGCTCTATTAAATGGCGCCTGTTGAGAAAATCAAATTATAACTTCCTTTAATCAGTGAGTATCAGTGGCCCACACAGGGAGGGAGAGGGGAAGAGAGGGAGAGAATAAAAGAGAGAGAGAGAGAGAGAGAGAGAGAGAGAGAGAGAGAGAGAGAGAGAGAGGGAACCTGTCTCCCATCTGCTGTGGTTCCCATGGCAACAAGATGGTGGATGGTGGGGGGTAGGTATGGGCTGTGGAATGTCTGCATCTATCGCTTCCTCTCTAAACATTTGGAGAGAGAGAGAGAGAGAGAGAGAGAGAGAGAGAGAGAGAGAGAGAGAGGGAGAGAGAGAGAGAGAGAGAGAGAGAGAGAGAGAGAGAGAGAGAGAGAGAGAGAGAGAGAGAGAGCGAGAGAGAGAGAGAGAGAACTATATGTCTACTGTAACACTGTAACTATCAGTTCTCTCTAATTCTATCAGTTGTCTACCAGCAGTCTCCCAGTGTTATACCTAGGCCTCATACGATATCAGTATTATAGTCCTGTTCAATCATAAATCCAGCTCATAAGGTCTGTTCTAATCACTCCCTGATTAGTCAATAACACAGGTGGGCGACTGCTCACATCTCCGGGGGCATCGTCTGCAATGTGGCTCGTTAATGGTCAGTAACCTGCCGAGAGGAACAGAACCGTTAGGAAACACTGCTAGGGGGGAGTCCACAAAGAGAGAGAGAGCGGGATGGGGGAGGCAAGCAGGATGGAGAGAGGAGAGGAAGATGAGTCCATTACAACTCTGACCACGTTTCCATCCACAGTTTTTAAAGTGAGTAAAGTCATACCGTATTAAAGTCCATTTTTATAAATGCCGACAGATAATATGTTAATTCAACATGGTGGGATCTTTTTGTTTTAGTAAAAGTAAATATGTGAGAAATGGAGGTGGAAATGCCTTTATGCACAAATATTGATGTAATAACCATCATATGGAATGAAACTTGAATAGGGAGACTGGTCCTCCCACTACGACTCGGGAAACCATGCAGTTTATTAGGCTACAGATGAAATATCTCATGATGAAATTCACAGGGTGGTGATCTTGATGCTCCTTTCCAATAAATATTGAGGGTCTGATTCTGGTGACATGATGACTGCCGTTTGACAAATAAGAATATTCTGTCTCTTATCCATAATAATCTCATCACTAGCCTACCCACTCTGTCAACCTGGTTTCAAAGCATTTCGTATTATTCTGTATGTAAACTCTAGACAGTCCATTTAGTATGATATGGTACTGTATCTGCAAGCTGTTGGCTAGAGCGCAGGTGCCAAAACTAGAGTAGCAACATTCATCCAATTGGATGAAAACCTAGCTTGTGGGAGAAAAAAAGAGTGAGATTTTTGTTTTAATTATCAGATATGCCCGAAAAGAGAGATAAAACAGAACATTCTACAGGCTGGATCTTATAAGCCTAGTGCTTGTAGAATCCAGGGTAGAATATTATAGGACATAATCGAATAGAATAGAAGATTCTGTAGCAACCATCAGTGAGAATTTCTGTAGTGGTGCTTGACTGTTACTCATAGCAACACTGCATACCATGATAATAGGCTGCCTGATGATTGGTTGGACAGCAGAGCTCCAGTGTGTGACCTCATCGGTGTGTGAGTGAGCTCACCGGCTCAGTATTTTGATAACCCTACCGAGTGAGGCTGCTCTCACCACTGCAGAATCTTCTAATGAACTCACTTAACAAACCCATCCCTACAAAACCAAAACATCAACAGCAGGAACTAGTCTGAGGATACACACATGGCTATAAAAGTGTTTCTCTTAGCAAAGATGAGGTGCTTCTCTGTTGGGTCTATTGTGTCTTTCTGTATTGAAGGGGAATTGAAATGAGTCGTTGTGCTGGGTGATATGTAAAAAATCACTTTACTTTGACCATAAAGCCCCATTCTATCTGAGTATGTGTGTGGAGTAGCCAACCAAGCCTCTTTTAGGAACAGCAGTGTTGCGAGGACAGGGTACCCCGTCTTCCCATCATGCATGGCATCCCCTCTAAGACCTCTCACTGGGCAGGCTGGGGCATGAATAGGTAATCGATTAGTACGGCCTCGTCTCGTCCTGGTCAGCAGCAGAATGATATGCTGAAGGAGGATCTCTCCTTCAGCATATCTTCGTCTCTCACTTTCTCTCTCCCTCTACCCCCCCCCCCCCCTTTCCCCCTGTCAGTGTATCTACAGCATGTCTCCCTGCATGACAGCGTTTACTAAAGCGTTAAATAATGCAGAAGGTAATGTGAGAGAGCAGTCAATGTTGGTGTCCTGCTTTAACACACACACACACTCACGCACACGCACACGCACACACACACACACACTGTACAAATTCAGATGGTCACAGAGACAGATCAGACACATAGATAACAGACCAAACACTCACACACATACAGCAACACGCACACGCACACTCACACGGAACCAGAGTCAAGTAATCACCTAAATATTTAACCAAGTCTTCTGTAGGTATGTTTCATATATAATAGGCCACATCAAAATATATGATGAATATTTTGTTTGATTTGAGTAGAGGAGGGCGGAGCCTGTTGTTCTGTTTCCTCACTGTGTTCTAACTTCCCAGCCAATGAAGCAGCCAGAGAGTGGGAACACATGAGAGTCAGAACGGCAGCCTGGTAGCTCTGCTAGTGTTCATGTCTAATGCACCCCAGTCTGGGAATACTGTCAGTCGACTGTAACTACATAGTGGACTTATCACACACATACACTACCATTCAAAAGTTTGGGATCACTTAGAAATGTCCTTGTTTTTTAAAGAAAAGCACATTTTTTGCCCATTAAAATAACATCAAATTGATCAGAAATACAGTGTTGACATTGTTAATGTTGTGAATGACTATTGTAACTGGAATCAGCAGATTTTTTTAATGGAATATCTACATACAGTGGGGCAAAAAAGTATTTAGTCAACCACCAAGTTCTCCCACTTAAAAGATGAGAGAGGCCTGTAATTTTCATCAACTATGACAGACAAAATGACAAAAAAAATCCAGAAAATCACATAGTTTTTTTTTTTTTGAATTTTACCCCTTTTTCTCCCCAATTTTGTGGTATCCAATTGTTGTAGTAGCTACTATCTTGTCTCATCGCTACAACTCCCGTACGGGCTTAGGAGAGACGAAGGTTGAAAGTCATGCGTCCTCCGATACACAACCCAACCAAGCCGCACTGCTTCTTAACACAGCACGCATCCAACCCGGAAGCCAGCCACACCAATGCGCCGGAGGAAACACCGTGCACCTGGCCACCTTGGTTAGCGCACACTGCGCCCAGCCCGCCACAGGAGTCGCTGGTGCGCGATGAGACAAGGACACCCCTACCGACCAAGACCTACCTAACCCGGGCGACGCTAGGCCAATCGTGCGTCGCCCCACGGACCTCCCGGTCGCGGCCGGTTACGACAGAGCCTGGGCGCGAACCCAGGAACTCTGATGGCACAGCTGGCGCTGCAGTACAGCGCCCTTAACCACTGCGCCACCCGGGAGGCCACATTGTAGGATTTTTTATGAATTCATGAATTGTATTAATTTATATAACAAAATTGTAGACCTGCACCAGGCTGGGAAGACTGAATCTGCAATAGGTAAGCAGCTTGGTTTGAAGAAATCAACTGTGGGAGCAATTATTAGGAAATGGAAGACATACAAGACCACTGATAATCTCCCTCGATCTGGGGCTCCACGCAAGATCTCACCCCGTGGGGTCAAAATGATCACAAGAACGGTGAGCAAAAATCCCAGAACCACACAGGCGGACCTAGTGAATGACCTGCAGAGAGCTGGGACCAAAGTAACAAAGCCTACCATCAGTAACACACTACACCGCCAGGGACTCAAATCCTTCAGTGCCAGACGTGTCCCCCTGCTTAAGCCAGTACATGTCCAGGCCCGTCTGAAGTTTGCTAGAGAGCATTTGGATGATCCAGAAGAAGATTGGGAGAATGTCATATGGTCAGATGAAACCAAAATATAACTTTTTGGTAAAAACTCAACTCGTCATGTTTGGAGGACAAAGAATGCTGAGTTGCATCCAAAGAACACCATACCTACTGTGAAGCATGGGGGTGGAAACATCATGCTTTGGGGCTGTTTTTCTGCAAATGGACCAAGACGTGTAAAGGAAAGAATGAATGGGGCCATGTATCGTGAGATTTTGAGTGAAAACCTCCTTCCATCAGCAAGGGCATTGAAGATGAAACGTGGCTGGGTCTTTCAGCATGACAATGATCCCAAACACACCGCCCGGGCAACGAAGGAGTGGCTTCGTAAGAAGCATTTCAAGGTCCTGGAGTGGCCTAGCCAGTCTCCAGATCTCAACCCCATAGAACATCTTTGGAGGGAGTTGAAAGTCTGTGTTGCCCAGCAACAGCCCCAAAACATCACTGCACTAGAGGAGATTTGCATGGAGGAATGGGCCAAAATACCAGTGTGTAAACCTTGTGAAGACTTACAGAAAACGTTTGACCTCTGTCATTGCCAACGAAGGGTATATAACAAAGTATTGAGATAAACTTTTGTTATTGACCAAATACATATTTTCCACCATCATTTGCAAATAAATTCATAAAAAATCCTACAATGTGATTTTCTGGATTTTTTTTCTTCTCATTTTGTCTGTCATAGTTGAAGTGTACCTATGATGAAAATTACAGGTCTCTCTCATCTTTTTAAGTGGAAGAACTTGCACAATTGGTGGCTGACTAAATACTTTTTTGCCCCACTGTAGGTGTACAGAGGCCCATTATCAGCAACCATCACTCCTTTGTTCAAATGGCACTTTGTGTTAGCTAATCCAAGTGTATCATTTTAAAAGGCTAATTGATCATTGGAAAACCCTTTTGCAATTATGTTAGCACAGCTGAAAACTGTTGTTCTGATTAAAGAAGCAATAAAACTGGCCTTCTTTAGACTAGTTGAGTATCTGGAGAATCAGTATTTGTAGTTTTGATTACAGGCTCAAAATGGCCAGAATCAAAGATATTTCTTCTGAAACGTGTCAGTCTATTCTTGTTCTGAGAAATGAAGGCTATTCCGTGCGAGAAATTGCCAAGAAACTGAAAATCTCGTACAATGCTGTGTACTACTCCTTTCACAGAACAGACTAAACTGGCTCTAACCAGAATAGAAAGAGGCCCTGGTGCACAACTGAGCAAGAGGACAAGTACATTAGAATGTCTAGTTTGAGAAACAGACAAGTCCTCAACTGGCAGCTTCATTAAATCGTACCTGCAAAACACCAGTCTCAACGTCAACAGTGAAGAGGTGACTACGGGATGCTGGCCTTCTAGGCAGAGTTCCTCTGTCCAGTGCCTGTGTTCTTTTGCCCGTCTAAATCTTTTGTTTTTATTGGCCAGTCTGAGATACGTCTTTTTCTTTTGAGGACTTGTGAGGCGTCTGTTTCTCAAACTGGACACTCTAATGTACTTGTCCTCTTGCTCAGTTGTGCACCGGGGTCTCCCACTTCTGGTTAGAGCTAGTTTGCGCTGTTCTGTTCTGTCAGTAGTACACAAAGTTGTACGAGATCTTCAGTTTCTTGGCAATTTCTCGCATGGAATAGCCTTCATTTCTCAGAACAAGAATAGGCTGACAAGTTTCAGGAGAAAGTTCTTTGTTTCTAGCCATTTTAAGCCTGTAATCGAACCCACAAATGCTGACGCTCCAGATACTCAACTAGTCTAAAGAAGGCTAGTTTTATTGCTTCTTTAATCAGAACAACAGTTTTCAGCTGTGCTAACATAATTGCAAAAGGGTTTTCTAATGATCAATTAGCCTTTTAAAATGATCAACTTGGATTAGCTAACACAAAGTGTCATTGGAACAAAGGAGTAATGGTTGCTGATAATGGGCCTCTGTACACCTATGTAGATATTACATAAAAAATCTGCCGTTTCCAGCTACAATAGTCATTCACAACATTAACAATGTCTACACTGTATTTCTGATCAATGTTATGTTATTTTAATGGATTAAAAAGAATTGCTTTTCTTTAAAAAACAAGGAAAATTCTAAGTGACCCCAAACTTTTGAACGGGAGTGTATGTACGCATGTACACATATGCACACACAGACACGCACACACACACAAACATGCACAGTCTACACTGAAATCCACAGAGAGAGAGGGACAGAGATCTCTACACAGTTTTATGCTCTGTCACTGATCTGCGCTAACATACACCAACATGTCTAATGTAACCATGACCTCTTAGTCAAAAGTCACAAATATGCAGGGTTGCACTGAGAAGCTTAGGAGAGCTTATGTTATGTTGTTCTTATCTGTGTGTAAAAGGACAGAGAGTAGATCTGGGAATGTCAGTTAAACACAGAATATCTCTAGATTATTTTCAGAATCCCGTTTGTCCTTCCTCGGCTCCTCCCTCTCATATGACATTATCTTTGTCTTCACAACAAAGACTCCCAACCCTGACACGAGACATGACTCCTGTCCTGCAATCTGTGTTGTCCTGTACAAATACCCTCTTCCCTCATCCTCTCAGTTTTCGTCCCTACAGAACACTCCAGTAAAGTAGAGTACCTAGAGACGCTCTCTCTCTGTTATTTTTAGTAGATTCGCCAATAAGCAATTACAACAGGCTGTTTAAATAATTGAATCTCCTGTGTCCTGTGGGCTGTTGCGGAGTTGTTCTGAAGGCCCATGGTCTTTCTCTTAGATCTTGTTTACTTTTCCTCAAAGCATGGGATTGTCTTCTGTCTGTCTGTCTGTCTGTCTGTCTGTCTGTCTGTCTGTCTGTCTGTCGGTCTGATTGCTTGTAGAGAATGATGGGTATTAAGACAACTCTCCTACTGTCACTCTCACAGTACTACAACTGTTGGGTGACATGGTGGATGAGGTTAAGTGGATGCAATGTTATTTCAATGTTATTATGTGATATTTGTTTGTCTTGCAAGTGGCAAGCACTATGTCATGCACAAACACGTGAACTCTTGCACACACAAGAAAGCACACGAACAGGCACACACACACACACACACGTTACGTGACAGAAGAGTATTGTATCCGATGACGACTTCCTCTTCTGAGTTAACGATGAATTCTTTGGTGACTGTAGAGTCCAATCCGAGATCCACAAACTTTATTGCAGGTGTGGCATATGCAGTCTGTGTTGGCGGGGGCAGGCATGGTTGTATGTCTCCTGAGCTGTCTCCTCCCACCTCTGTACACCACTCTGGCAGAGCTGCCGCCAGGTGGAACAGTCGGCAGCAGCATCCTCTAGGTCTGTGGGTTTGATGTTGCACTTCTTCAGTGATGTTTTCAGCTGGTCCTTGTAGCACTTCATCTCCCCCTGCAGACAGCCGGCCAAGATGTAGCTGGCCATACAGGATTTTCCGCGGCAAACGCTCCTGAGACATTCTAATAACATGCCCAAGCCAGCACAGTTGGTGTTGGGTGACCATAGTCTCCATACTTCTGCAGTTGGTCTTAGCAATTATTTCTGTATGAGGCACACGGTCGCACCAGGTGATTCCCAGGATGCGCTGCAGGCATCTTATGTGGAATCGCTCGAGCTGCTTGTTGTGGTGACTGTAAGTGACCCAGGCTTCACAGCTGTAAAGAAGTGTGGAGATGCAGACGGCTTGATAGACAGTGAATTTGGTGTGGAGGTGGAGATCTCTGTTTTGGAAGACCATGTGTCTGAGTTTCCCGAAGGTAGCTGATGCTTGCTTGATCCTACTTTGAATTTTAGAAGTTGATACTGCAGTCCTCCGAGACGATGCTGCCCAGGTATTTGAAGGATGGGACTATTGGCAGGGATTTGTGTTCAATGGTGAAGACAGACGTGGTGGGTAGAGGGCTGGATCTCCATTGGCAGACCACCTCTGTCTTAGTGGTGTTGATAGACAGTCCCATCTTGCTATAAACCCTCACAGCTGCTACAAGGATGGACTGAAGATCTTCTGGACTGTGGGCCACAGGAGCACAGTCATCAGTATACTGCAGCTCAAGAACACGCTCTGTCAAAACCTTGGTGGCTGCTTGGAACCTCCTGATGTTGAATAGGTTTCCATCCAGCCTGAAGTCCACCGCAACACCGCTGCTGTCCTCAAGCTCCTTGTGGAGAAGCTGGGTGACACATAGGAGGAAGATGTTAAAGAGGATAGGTGCCAGCCCCCCCCCCCTGCATCATACCGATGCTTACTCGAAAGAGCACTGACACTTGCCCTCCTATGGCCACCCGAGCCGTCATCCCATCATGGAACTGGCAAAGGATGTTGACAAATTTCTCTGGATAGCCAATTTTGATTAGAATACCCATAGTAGTTCCCTGGTCACAGTGTCGAAGGCCTTGGAGAGGTCCTGATGTTGTTCACGGCACTTTTCCTGGAGTTGCCGTGCCATGAATGTCATGTCGACCGTACTGCTGTTCTTTCGGAATCCGTATTGGGACTCTGGCAGCAGTTCCTCTGTGATGTTGTTCACCAGCCTGTGTAGCATCACCTTGGCCAGGTCCTTGCCGGAAACAGCCAGAAGAGATATCCCTCGGCTGTTGCCGCAGATGGATTTGCCACTGTTTTTCTTATAGATAGTGACAATGTTTGCATCCTACCACTGTTGGGGAATGATCTTCCGGTCCCAAACCTCAGTGATGGTACTGGTGGAGCGTTCTGGTGCAGAAGTAACCTTCTTAAGTAGCTCTGCCAGGATGCTGTCAGCACCAGGAACCTTGTTGTTCTTGAGTGAATGGATAGCTGATAACACCTCTTGGAAGGTTGGCGAATGGTTGAGGTCTTGAATACACACACGCACGCACGCACACACACACACACACGCACACACACACACACACGCACACAGACACACACACAGAGAAAAAAAGGGGGCTGGGAGCTAGCAGGGGCCTCAGAGGAGAAGAGAAACATTAAGCACAAGAAGTCAGAGTGGTCCTCTTATTTAATATTTAATCAAGATACATATGGAATGTAATCCAAATGTGTAATTATGACTACTGGGGACTGAATCAGTTTGTGTGTTTGTACATGGTTGAGTGTGTGTGTGTGTGTGTGTGTGTGTGTGTGTGTGTGTGTGTGTGCGTGCGTGTGTGTAAGCTATTACATTTATTACGAAGAAACAACCCTCATCTCCTTCTTCCCTCTTTTTTGCCTATCTTATAATATCACCTTCCTTCTCTGTGTGTCAGACTTCCTGACACGTTTAAAAATTTAATCAATGTGTCTACCTCACTGTGTGTAGCATCAAAATGAAAATGCATTGCATGAGAGGTGGAGGAAGAGGGGAGACAAGGGAGTTGGTTAAAGTAGATTCCTAATCAGTATGCAGTGAATGCTATGCTGTGTGTGTTCGATATTGTGCAGGTAGTGTTATAAGCCCTATAGGTAGCCTATGCACACACAGTTTACTGGGTTTTAATAGTCGTTTTCATGTCAAACCAGTGGAATATAATATTCTAATTTTCAAAAGCCTACTTGTCCGTGTTTTCTGTCCGACTGTTACATTCTCATTGGCACACAGACCAGGGGTGTATTCATTACGTCTTGCAACGGAAACCTTTTACCATTTAAGAACCAAGCGGAAGCAATCTAAATGGGAAATTAGCTACTTGAATTTGTCCAATAGAAACTCTCGTTTTCGTTGCAAAACGTTTTCTGTTTGGCGTAAACTGTTTCTGCAGCCGAAGCGTTTTGCAACAGAATCGTTGTAATGAATATATCCAGGGGTGTGTTCAGCAGAACGCAACGTTTTGGAACTTTCAGATAGAAATAGTCTACGTAGAACAAACATGCATCTAACACGTAGAATAAGGAATCACATTGGCGCCATTCGTGACATTTATATCTGCAACGTTCGACAACGTTTGGCAGCTGAACATTGCCCTGACCTAGAATTGCTACTTAGAATTCGGACTAAACCAACACGCTGGGACGGGCGGGGGAAACAGTAGGAAATCTTGGCTATAATGTAGTAGGACGGACCGCTGGAAGCTCAGGCGAAGGGGGCGACACATTGCTCTTTAATATCGTTGGACGAATAATGTTGCTATTTGATTACTACAATCAGGCTATAGAACGTAGCCTACTACACGAAGCAGGCCCGAGGAATCATTCCAGGTGAGTTTTTGGGGAAAGTGTCGCTGTGGCCGCTTGCCTCTTGGCAAGGCTACACGCGGGTCCTCCTCCCAGGGACATCTCAGTCCGGTATCCGCTGTACCCCTGTTCCCGAAGGATGGCCATAAAACCCGCCGTACCTGGTTTGACACAAGGAGTGATCGTTTTTTCACATCAACGGTGATTTAAAAACATATTTTGTGAAAACAGCGGATTATTTCACACAACGTTGACAGGATGTGTTATTACGCGCGGAGGAATATTTTTTTAACACTATACAAGAGGAGGACCGATCGTGTTTCGCGAAACTGAAAATACGGTGCAACATGCATGTGCCACATTCTTCAACACAATTCGGCGCAGGCATTATACAATACAATTAATATTTGCTTTAAAAAGGCGTAGGCTATTTTAGGTTCACTAAATGGCCTAACATATGTAGCCCCTACCTACCCTATTTGGCTATCCACACAGAGAACCTATATCCTACGTGGTATTAAGCTCAAGCGAATTTCGTTCACGACAACATTGTTACATTGTTACAGTACTGAACTTCAAAATGTAACACCGACTGTCGTGGGAGTGGCTTTATATTTCTCTTAGACAAAGCTTCAAATGTTTCCCTTTAATTGTCTGTTTTGTGGGCGCTGATTTGGACAAGCAGGGTTATGCCGTGGCAAAAGCCGTGAGACCCCCCCACCTTTCGGGGCCGACTTTGTTTGCGCTGGCCGGGGCTGTGTGTGTGAGTGAGAGGAGAGCGCAGTATAGTCCCTTCCCCCCAACTCTGGTGAAACAGGAACAACTTTTTTTTAGGATAAAAAAGTTGCTGGAGTTTGGAGCGCCCTGGAGTACTGAGGCCGCCAAATACTGGCCAGTGAGACGCTGAGATTTCGGGGGGGGGGGGTCTTTCGTTTGTTTCACTCGTTTGCAAACCTAGCCTACGGTTATGTTATTTGACGGTGTATTTATGGCTGGCAATGTAATGCGGTAGTAGACTAGCTATACAGTTATAGGGCTACAGTACCCTATCTGGCTGTAACCTCTTGTATTGGCCATTCTGCAATTGGATCACTTGAAATCAAGTGATATCACTGATAATGCCTGATATGTAAACTCACCAAGGCCAGATAGGCCTACACGATTAAGTGGTATTGAATGTGTGTGTCAACGGCCACAGTCCTGCTGGTTTTCGTTTCTCCCAGTCACGTAATTGATCAATTATTGTTATTGATTGGCTAGAGTCCAAACACCTGGTTACCCTGAACCCTAATATGTCTGACGGCAACAATAGGAACCAGTAGACATACTGAAGTCTTCTCTCTTCTAGTCCAGTGTTCACCACCACCCCTGAGTGCTTTTTTTGTTCCAGCCCAGCACTAATACACCTGAATCGGCTCATCAAATCATTTTCTTTGTCACATGCGCTGAATACAGGTGTAGACCTTAGAGTGAAATGCTTACTTTTACAAGCCCTTAACCAACAATGAAATGAATGAAATAGAGTTAAGAAAATATTTACTAAATCAATTAAGGAAAAAAAAAAGTAACAAGATAATTACATATCAATAACAAGGCTATATACAGGGGGTACCGGTACCGAGTCAATGTATGGGGGTACTGGTTATTCGAGGTAATTTGTATAGTGACTGCATAGATAATAAACAGCTAGTAGCAGCACTGTAAAAACAAATGGGATGGGTGTGTGTGTGTGTGTGTATATATGTAAATAGTCCGGGTGGCCATTTGATTAATTGTTCAGCAGTCTTATGGTTTGGGGGTAAATGCTGTTAAGGAGCCTTTTGGACCTAGACTTGGTGCTCCAGTTTCACTTGCTGTGCAGTAGCATAGAGAACAGTCTATGAAGTTGAGTTGTAAGAGCTCTGGGCAAGAAGAAAAGCTTGAACACCCCTTAGGTCTCCAGGACCAGGGTTGGAGACCATTTAACCATTGAGCTAGGCTAGTTCTAGAGAGGGGAAACTAATTCCTAGATAGAATATATTCTACTAAAGAGGGGCTGAACTAGTTCACATTTGAAGAATTGGCGCTGTTGTATCGTTCATGGCAGTGTAACATGTCTTTATGCAACAGACGGTTGGTTATTGGATGAGTAAAAAAAACTCTGTCTCTCTTAGGTGTGTGTTTGGCTGCGGTGACCTGTGTCTGTGAGGGTGTTGCCAGTGACTGAGCAAGGATCAGCTCCTGTGTTCAGGTGGCTTTGTCTGAGTGGGAGGAGTCAGGGTTCAAAGGTTGTGGCTCTGGGGACCCAAGGGATGGATCTCCATATGAGGCCCTACTGAGAGGGCTGGGGACCTACTAAGGTAATCAATCAATCACTATAGTCTGTCTGACACACACACACACACACACACACTACCTTTGCCTGTTTCAATGCCTGTTGAACATTCAAGGCTGTGAGGGGAGAAGAGATGACCCTGGATTGTTTTGGCCTAGCAGTGCTATCTGTGATCTATACATGGTGAAGACACAGGAGGCTCAGGGTGTTCTGCCTGAGAAAACCATCCACACGGTTTATTTATCTGTTATCTAATCCATAGACTGTTAACCAAAAACCACTGCAAGGAAGAGGACAGGGAAATGGATATGGGTGTATTAAGGACAATTTATTTTTCTCCTTAGTGAATTTGGCTCATGTTTCCTGTATAGTTCACTTCATGGCTTTTCAAATTAAAATCCCAGGGTTAAACTGTCATCACATCAATATGGGATGATTAGTAGGAGAGATGTGTGTTAGGGATCTATTCAATCTGTGGTGCTGAAGATCTGCTTTATAGCGCGATTGACAGTTAAAAGCATTGTTCCCGTGGTCGCGGAGAATGCATTCACTGTAAACACTGCATATTAGGGCTGTGACAATACCATTATTGCAATATTTTTTTCTGTGGCGAATGAAAACACGAAGCAGACCAAACTTTTTGGACCTTTAAAAACCTGCTGTCTGTAAAATAAAGTGTGCTATAGCTTGGAAAATAAATACATGTGACTAGATGACAACATAATGATGCTTGTTTCCAACAGTTTTCCTAAAGAAGTGAAATCGGCTTTGTGTTCTGTTTCCTTGCCACGATACTAATGAGTATCGCGATACTTGTATCGTCCCGGCCCTACTGCATATGCCAGCTCAATCGGAAACGATCATTAAATGAATGGTGATCTTCCACGGTACTTTAGCAGTACGGATTGAATCCAGCCCTATGTGTTTAGAGAGAGATGCATGATGTGCTTTAGCCACACACACGTATGTACGTGATTGACAGCAGGGCGTCAGTAAGGCAAGGCACACCAACATACACCCACACACTGTAGGTAGGTAAGTAGAGGAAACAGAACAGTGACACGACATGAGGAACCAGTCTTTCAGACATTGGCTATGACTCACTATAGAAACCCTTTCCCCAGCATGGCGAAAGCCCCTGTCTGTCCCAGATAATATTCCTCTCCGTTTAACCATCCCACCAAATCTGTCTTTAAACTCCAGCTGACTTCTTAGACTCTCCAATCCCTTTTGTCATGTGCCTCTCCTCTCTGTAGCTACACGCTGTACAGCTGCTTTAACAGCTGAGGTCTAGAAACGGTCAGTATTGAACCTGGCATGTCCTACAAGCCCACAGAATACAGGCTGCTGGTGTGTTTTGTGCGTGTGTGTGTTGGGCTATCCTCACATCTGGGTCAGGCCGTAGTTGGGCTATTCCACAGAGTGATGCTGAGAATCCAATTTCTCACTTTAAAATGCAGCTCTATGCACAAAAGACTACTTTTAACAATTTCCTCTAAAATTTGACAAACACAGTTACTTGAAGAACAGTGCAGATGCCAAGTTTGTTAACAGAATAACGGCACCAACAGCACAAACCGTCATTCTGTTACCAAACCTGGCATCTGCACTGTTCTTAAAGTACATTTATTTTTGTACAATTCAGTGGAAATTGTTACAAGTAGTCCTTGTTCAGAGTTGTATGTTTTGTTTAACTCTGCAATCATTGTTTTTTGCTTGACATACATTTTAAAGTGAGAAATCATCTGAGTCTGTGTCACTGTTACTGTGGATTGCCCATCTGTCACTCGTCCTCCGTGTTGCTGTGTGTTGATAGACCGTTTGGCCTGTGTACCGGCTGTTCCCCCTGGCCCTAGGTGGGGAGTTAAGAGACAGAACCACAGTCTCTGCTTGTACCCAGAACCATGGTAGCCACTAGCCTGGCAGTTGGTCTGCAGATGACACCGCTAAAACAGTCAATATTGTCAGCAGGGTTGTGAGCATCCGGCACCAAATCGGAAGAAAACTGACCCAAATGTTTTGTTGAGGTTTGCCCTAATGAATGCAACCAGAATGAGCAAAATCATGAGGTATTTGTTCTTAATTAAGGGGTAATGGATGAGGTTAGGTAGATGGCATGCCGTCTCTGTTTTTGCATGGCCAGAATGTGATTGTACAGTTCCAGCTGGTAGGTTTGTCTTCTGGTCTGGTGCTGTTCCAAGGTTCCAGAACCCTGGGCTCCTTTATCGTTCCAGAACACTTCCAGAATGTCTCATTACTTTGTTCCCCACTAAGGTTCCATATGATCCTGCTGCCCAGTCTCAGTGAAACTCTGTGTCTACCAGCCCGTGTGTAACTTGTGTGTCTGTGAATGTGCCTGCATGTCTATAATACGTGTGTTTCTGTGTCTGCCTGTGCTCTTTAATTAGGCAGGTCTTTGCCAGTGTGTTTAAAATTCCACGGGAATGACACACCAGGGTAAAGTGTGGTAATTCAGGGACAGACCATGATTCATGTTCTCTCCACAGGGCTAATGTTGGCCTACAAGACAGGAGAGGAGGTGGGTGTGTGTGATGTAATCATCAAAGATAAGAATTACTTCCACAAATATGCCCTCTGCAGCTTTTATTGTGTAAGCCTTGGGTCAGTAGGACCTTATTCGAGGTGTGTGTACAGTATGTTAGACACAAAACAGACAGACTTTGAGCTCAGCTAAATCTGCTCTCTCTGTCCCTGTGCTCCTCCCATTCCTCAGGATCGCTAATCAATGACTTGGTCTCACGCCATCAAAAATTACCACACAAGGGCCTTCCGGGTGGCGCGGTGGTTAAGGGCGCTGTACTGCAGCGCCAGCTGTGCCACCAGAGACTCTGGGTTCGCGCCCAGGCTCTGTCACAACCGGCCGCGACTAGGAGGTCCGTGGGGCGACGCACAATTGGCCCAGCGTCGTCCGAGTTAGGGAGGGCTTGGCTGGTAGGGATATCCTTGACACATCGCGCACCAGCAACTCCTGTGGCAGGCCGGGTGCAGTGTGCGCTAACCAAGGTTGCCAGGTGCACGGTGTTTCCTCCGACACATTGGTGCGGCTGGCTTCCGGGTTGGATGTGTGCTGTGTTAAGAAGCAGTGCGGCTTGGTTGGGTTGTGTATCGGAGGACGCATGACTTTCAACCTTCGTCTCTCCCGAGCCCGTACGGGAGTTGTAGCGATGAGACAAGATAGTGGCTACTAAACTATTGGACACTACGAAATTGGGGAGAAAAAGGGGTATATAAAAAAATATATATATATAAATTACCACACGCTCCTGCTGCTCACCAGAAAATGATTGGGGGGAGGGGAAGTGTACAGTATAGAAATGGACCACATAGATTTAACATCACAATATCCAGTTGGATGACAGAGCATCAGAAATGTTTGCATGATAGACTGGAATGTTTCAATGTGTGTTACACACCAACATATTTATTTTGATGTTGCACATCAAATTGAAATATTTGCATTGTGCTATTTCAGTGGTGCCTACATTTTAGCCAGGCGTATCCAGCTCCTTCGGGGGAAAGGGAAGTGTGTGTTGTGTTCCCTCTGTCTCTGTGGGGCACAGGGCCTCACAAGGCTCCCTCTGACCGCTGGGATTTCTCACTATGTTTTGAGCCGCAGGGAAATGTCCTCACAGCATGAGCTAAGGAGGAATGTGGACAGAGTGTGGGAGCGACCAGAGGGATGGAGGGAGGTAGTCACGGACGAGAGAACACTGTAGAGGGTGGGGAGAAGGGAGGGCAGGAGGTGAGAGGACAGGAAGGGCAGGGAGGTGAGAGGACAGGGAGGGCAGGAGGTGAGAGGACAGGGAGGGCAGGAGGTGAGAGGACAGGGAGGGCAGGGAGGTGAGAAGGCAGGAGGTGAGAGGACAGGAAGGGCAGGGAGGTGAGAGGACAGGAAGGGCAGGGAGGTGAGAGGACAGGGAGGGTGAGAGGGCAGGAGGTGAGAGGGCAGGAAGTGAGAGGGAAGGAGGTGAGAGGACAGGGAGGGCAGTAGGTGAGAGGACAGTAGGTGAGAGGACAGGGAGGGCAGGGAGGTGAGAGGGCAGGAGGTTAGGGGGCAGGAGGTGAGAGGACAGGGAGGACAGGGAGGTGAGAGGACAGGGAGGGCAGAGGACAGGGAGGGCAGGAGGTGAGAGGGCAGGAGGTGAGGGCAGGGAGGACAGGGCAGGAGGTGAGAGGACAGGGCAGGAGAGGAGAGGACTGGGAGGGCAGGAGTTGAGAGGACTGGGAGGGCAGGAGTTGAGAGGACTGGGAGGGCAAGAGTTGAGAGGACTGGGAGGGCAGGAGTTGAGAGGACAGGGAGGGCAGGAGGTGAGTTGAGAGGACAGGGAGGGCAGGAGGTGAGTTGAGAGGACAGGGAGGACAGGAGGTGAGGGGACAGGGTAGGAGAGGGGAGGACAGGGCAGGAGGTGAGGAGCGGGAGGGCAGGAGGTGAGGGGACAGGGTAGGAGACGGGAGGACAGGGCAGGAGGTGGGAGGGCAGGAGGTGAGAGGACAGGGATGGCAGGAAGGGCAGGAGGTGAGAGGACAGGGAGGGCAGTGAGGTGAGAGGGCAGTGAGGGGAGAGGACAGGGCAGGGGGGGAGAGGACAGGGCAGGAGGTGAGAGGGCAGGGAGGACAGGGGGGTGAGAAGACAGGGCAGGAGGTGAGGTGAGAGGACAGGAGGTGAGGTGAGAGGACAGGTCAGGGGAGGGGAGGACAGGGCAGGAGGTGAGAGGGCATGGAGGGCAGGAGGTGAGGTGAGAGGGCAGGAGGTGAGAGGGCAGGGAGGTGGGAGGACAGGGAGGTGAGAGAGCAGGGAGGGCAGTAGGTGAGAGGACAGTAGGTGAGAGGACAGGAGGTGAGAGGACAGGGAGGACAGGGCAGGAGGTGAGAGGACAGGGCAGGGGAGGAGAGGACTGGGAGGGCAGGGGGTGAGAGGACTGGGAGGGCAGGGGGTGAGAGGACAGGGAGGGCAGGGGGTGAGAGGACAGGGAGGGCAGGAGTTGAGAGGACAGGGAGGGCAGGAGGTGAGTTGAGAGGACAGGGAGGACAGGAGGTGAGGGGACAGGGTAGGAGAGGGGAGGACAGGGCAGGAGGTGAGAGGAGCGGGAGGGCAGGAGGTGAGGGGACAGGGTAGGAGAGGGGAGGACAGGGCAGGAGGTGAGAGGACATGGAGGTGAGAGGACATGGAGGTGAGAGGACATGGAGGGCAGGAGGTGAGGTGAGAGGGCAGGAGGTGAGGTGAGAGGGCAGGAGGTGAGGTGAGAGGGCAGGGAGGTGAGAGGACAGGGAGGACAGGGAGGTGAGAGAGCAGGGAGGGCAGGAGGTGAGAGGACAGGGAGGGCAGTAGGTGAGAGGACAGTAGGTGAGAGGACAGGGAGGGCAGGAGGTGAGAGGACAGGGAGGGCAGGAGGTGAGGGGACAGGAGGTGCGAGGGCAGGGAGGTGAGAGGGCAGGGAGGTGAGAGGGCAGGGAGGGCAGGAGATGAGGGGACAGGAGGTGAGAGGACAGGGAGGGCAGGAGGTGAGAGGCAGGGAGGGCAAGAGGTGAGAGGGCAGGAGAGGGAAGGACAGGGAGGGCAGGAGGTGAGAGGACAGGAAGGGCAGGAGAGGAGAGGACAGGGAGGGCAGGAGAGGAGAGGACAGGGAGGGCAGGAGGTGAGAGGGCAGGGAGGACAGGACAGGAGGTGAGAGGGCAGGAGAGGAGAGGACAGGGAGGGCAGGAGGTGAGAGGACAGGACAGGAGGTGAGAGGACAGGGAGGACAGGGCAGGAGGTGGGAGGACAGGAGGTGAGGGGACAGGGTAGGAGAGGAGAGGACAGGGAGGACAGGAGGTGAGGGGACAGGGTAGGAGAGGGGAGGACAGGGCAGGAGGTGAGAGGAGCGGGAGGGCAGGAGGTGAGGGGACAGGGTAGGAGAGGGGAGGGCAGGAGGTGGGAGGGCAGGAGGTGAGAGGACAGGGAGGGCAGGGAGGTGAGAGGGCAGGGAGGTGACAGGGCAGGAGGTGAGAGGGCAGGGAGGACAGGAGGTGAGAGGACAGGGCAGGAGAGGGGAGAACAGGGCAGGAGGTGAGAGGACAGGGAGGGCAGGAGGTGAGGTGAGAGGACAGGTCAGGGGAGGGGAGGACAGGGCAGGAGAGGGGAGGACATGGAGGTGAGAGGACATGGAGGTGCGAGGACAGGGAGGTGAGAGGGCAGGAGGTGAGGTGAGAGGACAGGAGGTGAGGTGAGAGGACAGGGAGGGCAAGAGAAGGGAGGACAGGAGGTGAGAGGACAGGGCAGGAGGTGAGAGGGCAGGAGAGGGGAGGACAGGGCAGGAGGTGGGAGGACAGGGAGGTGAGGGGGCAGGGAGGGCAGGAGGTGGGAGGGCAGGAGGTGAGAGGACAGGGAGGGCAGGAGGTGAGAGGAGCTAGTGTGTTGAAAGCACTGGAGTTGGAGGTATCAGGTTGTATCAACCTATATTACGTACTCTGTGAATAAACAATCTAGGTTCAATCTGTTAGCAACTTCTGTGCTGTTTGTGCCCTGGTATTTGTCCTGGTATTTGTCCTGATATTTGTCCTGGTATTTGTCCTGGTATTTGTCCTGATATTTGTCCTGGTATTTGTCCTGGTATTTGCCCTGGTATTTGTCCTGGTATTTGTCCTGGTATTTGTCCTGGTATTTGTCCTGGTATTTGTCCTGGTATTTGCCCTGGTATTTGTCCTGGTATTTGTCCTGATATTTGTCCTGGTATTTGTCCTGGTATTTGTCCTGATATTTGTCCTGGTATTTGTCCTGGTATTTGCCCTGGTATTTGTCCTGGTATTTGTCCTGGTATTTGTCCTGGTATTTGTCCTGGTATTTGTCCTGGTATTTGCCCTGGTATTTGTCCTGGTATTTGTCCTGATATTTGTCCTGGTATTTGTCCTGGTATTTGTCCTGGTATTTGTCCTGGTATTTGTCCTGGTATTTGTCCTGGTATTTGTCCTGATATTTGTCCTGGTATTTGTCCTGATATTTGTCCTGATATTTGTCCTGGTATTTGTCCTGATATTTGTCCTGATATTTGTCCTGGTATTTGTCCTGGTATTTGTCCTGGTATTTGTCCTGGTATTTGTCCTGATATTTGTCCTGATATTTGTCCTGGTATTTGTCCTGGTATTTGTCCTGATATTTGTCCTGATATTTGTCCTGGTATTTGTCCTGGTATTTGTCCTGATATTTGTCCTGATATTTGTCCTGGTATTTGTCCTGGTATTTGTCCTGATATTTGTCCTGATATTTGTCCTGGTATTTGTCCTGATATTTGTCCTGGTATTTGTCCTGGTATTTGTCCTGGTATTTGTCCTGGTATTTGTCCTGGTATTTGTCCTGGTATTTGTCCTGATATTTGTCCTGGTATTTGTCCTGGTATTTGTCCTGGTATTTGTCCTGGTATTTGTCCTGATATTTGTCCTGGTATTTGTCCTGATATTTGTCCTGGTATTTGTCCTGGTATTTGTCCTGATATTTGCCCTGGTATTTGTCCTGGTATTTGTCCTGATATTTGTCCTGGTATTTGTCCTGGTATTTGTCCTGGTATTTGTCCTGATATTTGTCCTGGTATTTGTCCTGATATTTGTCCTGGTATTTGTCCTGGTATTTGTCCTGGTATTTGTCCTGGTATTTGTCCTGGTATTTGTCCTGGTATTTGTCCTGATATTTGTCCTGGTATTTGTCCTGGTATTTGTCCTGATATTTGTCCTGGTATTTGTCCTGGTATTTGTCCTGATATTTGTCCTGGTATTTGTCCTGATATTTGTCCTGGTATTTGTCCTGGTATTTGTCCTGATATTTGCCCTGGTATTTGTCCTGGTATTTGTCCTGATATTTGTCCTGGTATTTGTCCTGGTATTTGTCCTGGTATTTGTCCTGATATTTGTCCTGGTATTTGTCCTGGTATTTGTCCTGGTATTTGTCCTGATATTTGTCCTGGTATTTGTCCTGGTATTTGTCCTGATATTTGTCCTGGTATTTGTCCTGATATTTGCCCTGATATTTGTCCTGGTATTTGTCCTGGTATTTGTCCTGGTATTTGTCCTGGTATTTGTCCTGGTATTTGTCCTGGTATTTGTCCTGATATTTGTCCTGGTATTTGTCCTGGTATTTGTCCTGGTATTTGTCCTGATATTTGTCCTGGTATTTGTCCTGATATTTGTCCTGGTATTTGTCCTGATATTTGTCCTGGTATTTGTCCTGATATTTGTCCTGGTATTTGTCCTGGTATTTGTCCTGGTATTTGTCCTGGTATTTGTCCTGGTATTTGAGCAATATAAAAGTGTGTATCTTACGGTCTATGCACTTCTCTGTGTGAGAGCCAGAAAGTTGGAGCAAGAGAGAGAAGGATAATCTGTGGTGAGGTGTGTGTGTGTGTGTGTGTGAGACGATCAGCACAGCAGTAGAGCTGCAGAGTGCCAGTCCTGCTGCCAGCTCTGACCCGCCTGGCCGACACGCATGGCACCATGCATGCCCAGGCACAGACAGCATATGTGAGTCAGCTCTGTGTGTGTCTCCTGTAAACTTTTCCCTGTCTCTCCTGCCTGCAGGTTTTGGGGTCACACACGCTTCTCTTCCCGGTGTAGTGATGGCCACATTTGTATCATGACCCTGATGGACATGGTGAGTGCCTTAGCATGACATTACAACATTACATAACATATGATGCAGCATAGCAGTGGGGAGTGAGACTACTTTTGTTTAGGCTAAAAGACGCTACTACTAGCTCAGTTGAATACACTTAGAGACAGAGAGAGAGAAGGAAGATGGACAGGGAGAAAGAAGGAAGATGGACAGGGAGAGAGGAGGAAGATGGACAGGGAGAGAGGAGGAAGATGGACAGGGAGAGAGGAGGAAGATGGACAGGGAGAGAGGAGGAAGATGGACAGGGAGAGAGAAGGAAGATGGACAGGGAGAGAGGAGGAAGATGGACAGGGATAGAGGAGGAAGATGGACAGGGAGAGAGGAGGAAGATGGACAGGGAGAGAGGAGGAAGATGGACAGGGAGAGAGGAGGAAGATGGACAGGGAGAGAGGAGGAAGATGGACAGGGAGAGAGGAGGAAGATGGACAGGGAGAGAGGAGGAAGATGGACAGGGAGAGAGGAGGAAGATGGACAGGGAGAGAGGAGGAAGATGGACAGGGAGAGAGAAGGAAGATGGACAGGGAGAGAGAAGGAAGATGGACAGGGAGAGAGAAGGAAGATGGACAGGGAGAGAGGAGGAAGATGGACAGGGAGAGAGGAGGAAGATGGACAGGGAGAGAGGCGGAAGATGGACAGGGAGAGAGAAGGAAGATGGACAGGGAGAGAGAAGGAAGATGGACAGGGAGAGAGAAGGAAGATGGACAGGGAGAGAGGAGGAAGATGGACAGGGAGAGAGGAGGAAGATGGACAGGGAGAGAGGCGGAAGATGGACAGGGAGAGAGAAGGAAGATGGACAGGGAGAGAGAAGGAAGATGGACAGGGAGAGAGAAGGAAGATGGACAGGGAGAGAGGAGGAAGATGGACAGGGAGAGAGGAGGAAGATGGACAGGGAGAGAGAAGGAAGATGGACAGGGAGAGAGAAGGAAGATGGACAGGGAGAGAGAAGGAAGATGGACAGGGAGAGAGGAGGAAGATGGACAGGGAGAGAGGAGGAAGATGGACAGGGAGAGAGGAGGAAGATGGACAGGGAGAGAGGAGGAAGATGGACAGGGAGAGAGGAGGAAGATGGACAGGGAGAGAGGAGGAAGATGGAGAGCGACCGAGGTGTGTGCTACAGGTATGTATAGTGACTGAGTTAAGTATGTGGAACATTTGACATATTTGACATTCACAAGGAACAAGAGCTCACTTATAACTCTGTGCGCATACGAATATGTGTGTATGAATGCTTGTGTGTTTTGTCTTAGCAACACCCCTCCCGTGGCATCACAGCTGTATATTTAGCCATTACCCTGCGTTCTGAGCGTTGTGTGTTATATACAAGGCGTGGTGTGTATCTGGCACCGTGTACAGGAAGCCACCTGAACAGGTGAACTCCCAGGTGTCGGCTGTCAGAGCCGAGCAGAGCAGGAAGAGCAGGGTATCCCCATGTCAGACATGTTGGTGGGAATCACCACTCAGTGAATTAAACAGGGAGCTTCATAGAGATGAATGTTCTCTCTGCTCTCTCTGCTAAGTCCTGTGGTCTGTCTGACTGTCTGTCTGGGGGGGGGGGGGGGGGGGTGTACAGTCAAAGGGATTTACTGTCTTTGTCTTAGACTGTCGATTAGAAGGTGTGTGTGTGAAGCTAAGCTAACATAGCCGTCCCTTAGACCTGAAGTAACCATAGGTGTAGTCTAGTGGTACTGATGGTTGACATTGCAGTGTGGGGTGGTGGTGTTACATTGTGTGGAATCCAGGCTGGGTTGATACATGCTACCTGTGTGTTTCCATGTATATTTTCACTGTGATTGTGCAAGATTGGTGTGTCTATGCTACTGTGCCAGTGGTTACACAGGCTTAGCTGGGTGTGTGTGTGTTTCTGTCTGTGAGTCATTGTCTTGCAGAGAGAGGAGAGAAGCGAGGGAGAGTTTAAGTGTAAACAAATAGTGGAAAAAAATGATTTAGAGTGGGAAGGAGAAGGACAGAGGGGAGAGAGAGAGAAATAAGGGGGGGGGGGGGCGAGCTACTCACTGCTCTGTTGTGGCTGAGCTGCGAAATGGGATTTGCATAAATGAGGCTAAAACGTCAGCAGGCCTTTTACATCCAGCAGGGCTAAGAGGTGTGGGTGATTGACTGATCAGCTAGTTTATTTAATACAGGAGGAACCTCTGATTATCCCTTTCTGTATGTGTGTGGTTGCTTGTGTGTGTGTGTGTGTGTGTGGTTTCTGCTGTGTGTGTGTGTGGTTTCTGCTGTGTGTGTGTGTGGTTTCTGCTGTGTGTGTGTGTGTGTGTGGGGGGGGGGGTTTCTGCTGTGTGTGTGTGGGGGGTTTCTGCTGTGTGTGTGTGGTTTCTGCTGTGTGTGTGTGTGTGTGTGTGTGTGTGGTTTCTGCTGTGTGTGTGTGTGTGTGTTTGTGGTTTCTGCTGTGTGTGTGTGTGTGTGTGTGGGGGGGGGGGTTTCTGCTGTGTGCTTGTGTGTGTGTGTGTGTGTGGGGTTTCTGCTGTGTGTGTGTAGGGGGGGGTTTCTGCTGTGTGTGTGTAGGGGGGGTTTCTGCTGTGTGTGTGTGGGGTTTCTGCTGTGTGTGTGTGTGGGGTTTCTGCTGTGTGTGTGTGTGGGGTTTCTGCTGTGTGTGTGTGTGTGTGGGGGGGGGGGGGGGTTCTGCTGTGTGTGTGTGTGGGGGGTTTCTGCTGTGTGTGTGTGTGGGGTTTCTGCTGTGTGTGGTTTCTGCTGTGTGTGTGGTTTCTGCTGTGTTTGTGGTTTCTGCTGTGTGTGTGTGTGTGGGGGGGGTTTCTGCTGTGTGTGTGTGTGGGGGGTTTCTGCTGTGTGTGTGTGGTGGGGGGTTTCTGCTGTGTGTGTGTGTGTGTGGTTTCCGCTGTGTGTGTGTGTGTGTGTGTGGTTTCCGCTGTGTGTGTGTGTGTGTGTGTGTGGTTTCGGCTGTGTGTGTGTGTGTGTGGTTTCGGCTGTGTGTGTGTGTGTGGTTTCGGCTGTGTGTGTGTGTGTGGTTTCTGCTGTGTGTGTGTGTGTGGTTTCTGCTGTGTGTGTGTGTGTGTGGTTTCTGCTGTGTGTGTGTGTGTGTGTGTGGTTTCTGCTGTGTGTGTGTGTGGTTTCTGCTGTGTGTGTGTGTGGTTTCTGCTGTGTTTGTGCTGTGTGGTTTCTGCTGTGTGTGTGGGTTCTGCTGTGTGTGTGGTTTCTGCTGTGTGTGTGTGGTTTCTGCTGTGTGTGTGTGTGTGTGTGGTTTCTGCTGTGTGTGTGTGTGTGGTTTCTGCTGCGTGTGTGGTTTCTGCTGCGTGTGTGGTTTCTGCTGTGTGTGGTTTGTGCTGTGTGTGTGGTTTGTGCTGTGTGTGTGTGGTTTCTGCTGTGTGTGTGTGGTTTCTGCTGTGTGTGTGTGGTTTCTGCTGTGTGTGTGTGTGTGTGTGTGTGGTTTCTGCTGTGTGTGTGTGTGGATTCTGCTGTGTGTATGTTTGTGTTTTGTTTCTGCTGTGTGTGTGTGTGTGGGATCTGCTGTGTGTGTGTGTGTGTGTGTGGTTACAGCTGTGTGTGTGTTTTGTTTCTGCTTTGTGTGTGTGTGTGTGTGGTTTCTGCTGTGTGTGTGTCTGTCTATGTGGTTTCTGCTGTGTGTGTGTTTTGTTTCTGCTTTGTGTGTGTGTGTGTGTGGTTTCTGCTGTGTGTGTGTCTGTCTATGTGGTTTCTGCTGTGTGTGTGTGTGGTTTCTGCTGTGTGTGTGTCTGTCTGTGGTTTCTGCTGTGTGTGTGTGTGTTTTGTTTCTGCTGTGTGTGTGGTTTCTTGTGTGTGTGTGTGTTTTGTTTCTGCTGTGTGTGTGTGGTTTCTGCTGTGTGTGTGGTTTCTTGTGTGTGTGTGTTTTGTTTCTGCTGTGTGTGTGTGGTTTCTGCTGTGTGTGTGGTTTCTTGTGTGTGTGTGTGTTTTGTTTCTGCTGTTTGTGTGTGGGTTCTGCTGTGTGTGTGGTTTCTGCTGTGTGTGTGTGTTTTGTTTCTGCTGTGTGTGTGGTTTCTGCTGTGTGTGTGGTTTCTGCTGTGTGTGTGTGTGGTTTCTGCTGTGTGTGTGTGTGGTTTCTTCTGTGTGTGTGTGTGTGTGTGTGTGTGTGTGTGTGTGTGTGAATGTGAGTGGGTTCTGCTGTGTGTGTGTGTGGGTTCTGCTGTGTGTGTGTGTGTGGGTTCTGCTGTGTGTGTGGTTTCTTGTGTGTGTGTGTGTTTTGTTTCTGCTTTGTATGTGTGTGTGGTTTCTGCTGTGTGTGTGTGTGTGTTTTGTTTCTGCTGTGTCTGTGTGGTTTCTGCTTTGTGTGTGTGGTTTCTGCTGTGTGTTTTGCGTGTGTGGTTTCTTCTGCGTGTGTGTTGTTTCTGTTGTGTGTGTGGTTTCTGCTGTGTGTTTGGCGTGTGTGTGGTTTCTTCTGTGTGTTTGTTGTTTCTGTTGTGTGTGTGTGTGTGTGTGGTTTCTGCTGTGTGTTTGTTGTTTTTGCTGTGTGTGTGTGTGTGGTTTCTGCTGTGTGTGTCTGTGTGTGTGGTTTCTGCTGTGTGTGTGTGTGTGTGTGTGGTTTCAGCTGTGTGTGGTTTCAGCTGTGTGTGGTTTCAGCTGTGTGTGTGTGTGTGGTTTCAGCTGTGTGTGTGTGTGTGGTTTCTGCTGTGTGTGTGTGTGGTTTCTGCTGTGTGTGTGTGTGGTTTCTGCTGTGTTTGTGCTGTGTGGTTTCTGCTGTGTGTGTGGGTTCTGCTGTGTGTGTGGTTTCTGCTGTGTGTGTGTGGTTTCTGCTGTGTGTGTGTGTGTGGTTTCTGCTGTGTGTGTGGGTTCTGCTGTGTGTGTGGGTTCTGCTGTGTGTGTGGTTTCTGCTGTGTGTGTGTGGTTTCTGCTGTGTGTGTGTGGTTTCTGCTGTGTGTGTGGGTTCTGCTGTGTGTGTGGGTTCTGCTGTGTGTGTGGGTTCTGCTGTGTGTGTTTGGTTCGTGTGTGTGTGTGTTTGGTTAGTGTGTGTGTTTGGTTTCTGCCGTGTGTGTGTCGTTTCTGCTGTGCGTGTGGTTTTTGCTGTGTGTGTTAGGTTTATGCTGTGTGTGTTAGGTTTATGCTGTGTGTGTGTGTGCGTGTGTGTAGGGGTTCTGCTGTGTGTGTGTGTGTGTGGGTTCTGCTGTGTCTGTGTGTGTGTGTGTGTGTGTGTGGTTACAGCTGTGTGTGTGTGTCTGTCTGTGGTTTCTGCTGTGTGTGTGTGTGTGTGTGTGTGTGTGTGTGTGTGGTTTCTGCTGGGTGTGTGTGTCTGTCTGTGTGGTTTCTGCTGGGTATGTGTATCTGTCTGTGTTTTGTTTCTGCTGTGTGTGTGTGTGTGTGTGTGTGTGTGGTTTCTCCTGTGTGTGTGTGTGTGGTTTCTCCTGTGTGTGTGTGTGTGTGTGTGTGTGTGTGTGTGTGTGTGGTTTCTTCTGTGTGTGTGTGGGTTCTGCTGTGTGTGTGTGTGTGTTTTGTTTCTGCTGTGTGTGTGTGTTTTGTTTCTGCTGTGTGTGTGTGGTTTCTGCTGTGTGTGTGTGGTTTCTTCTGTGTGTGTGTGGGTTCTGCTGTGTGTGTGTGTGGGTTCTGCTGTGTGTGTGGTTTCTGCTGTGTGTGTGTGTGTGTGTGTGTTTTGTTTCTGCTTTGTATGTGTGTGTGGTTTCTGCTGTGTGTGTGTGGTTTCTGCTGTGTGTGTGTGGGGGTTCTGCTGTGTGTGTGTGTGGGTTCTGCTGTGTGTGTGTGGGGGTTCTGCTGTGTGTGTGTGTCTGTTTGTGTGGTTTCTGCTGTGTGTGGTTTCTTCTGCTGTGTGTGTGTGTGTGTGTGTGTGTGTGTGCGTTTTGTTTCTGCTGTGTGTGTGTTTGTTTGTTTGGTTTCTGCTGTGTGTCTGGTTTCTTCTGCGTGTGTTGTTTCTGCTGTGTGTCTGTGTGTGGTTTCTTCTGTGTGTGGTTTCTGCTGTGTGTGTGTGTGGTTTCTGCTGTGTGTGTGTGTGTGGTTTCTGCTGTGTTTGTGCTGTGTGTGGTTTGTGCTGTGTGTGGTTTCTGCTGTGTGTGTGGGTTCTGCTGTGTGTGTTTGTGTGTGTGTGTGGTTTCTGCTGTGTGTGTTTGGTTAGTGTGTGTGTGTTTGGTTAGTGTGTGTGTTTGGTTTATGCTGTGTGTGTGTGTGTGTGGGTTCTGCTGTGTGTGTGTGTGTGTGGTTTCTGCTGTGTGTGTGTGTGGTTTCTGCTGTGTGTGTGTGTGTGTGTGGTTTCTGCTGTGTGTGTGTGGTTTCTGCTGTGTTTGTGTGTGTGTGTTTTGTTTCTGCTGTGTGTGTGGTTTCTGCTGTGTGTGTGTGTGTGTGTGGTTTCTGCTGTGTGTGTGTGTGTGTGTGGGTTCTGCTGTGTGTGTGTGTGTGTGGGTTCTGCTGTGTGTGTGTGTGTGGGTTCTGCTGTGTGTGTGGTTTCTGCTGTGTGTGTGTGTGTGTGTGTGTTTTGTTTCTGCTTTGTATGTGTGTGTGGTTTCTGCTGTGTATGTGTGTTTTGTTTCTGCTGTGTGTGTGTGGTTTCTGCTGTGTGTGTGTGTGTCTGTCTGTGTGGTTTCTGCTTTGTGTGTGTGGTTTCTGTTGTGTGTTTTTCGTGTGTGGTTTCTTCTGCGTGTGTGTTGTTTCTGCTGTGTGTGTGGTTTCTGCTGTGTGTGTGGTTTCTGCTGTGTGTGTGGTTTCTTATGTGTGTTTGTTGTTTCTGTTGTGTGTGTGTGTGGTTTCTGCTGTGTGTGTGTGTGTGTGTGTGTGTGGTTTCTGCTGTGTGTGTGTGTGTGTGTGGTTTCTGCTGTGTGTGTGTGTGTGTGGGGGTTCTGCTGTGTGTATGTGTGTTTTGTTTCTGCTTTGTATGTGTGTGTGGTTTCTGCTGTGTGTGTGTGTGTGTGTGTTGTTTCTGCTGTGTGTGTGGTTTCTTCTGTGTGTTTGTTGTTTCTGTTGTGTGTGTGTGTGTGTGTGTGTGTGGTTTCTGCTGTGTGTGTGTGTGGTTTCTGCTGTGTGTGTGTGTGGTTTCTGCTGTGTGTGTGTGTGGGTTCTGCTGTGTGTGTGTGTGTGGGTTCTGCTGTGTGTGTGGGTTCTGCTGTGTGTGTGTGTGTGTTTTGTTTCTGCTTTGTATGTGTGTGTGGTTTCTGCTGTGTGTGTGTGTGTGTTTTGTTTCTGCTGTGTGTGTGTGTGGGTTCTGCTGTGTGTGTGTGTGTGGGTTCTGCTGTGTGTGTGGGTTCTGCTGTGTGTGTGTGTGTTTTGTTTCTGCTTTGTATGTGTGTGTGGTTTCTGCTGTGTGTGTGTGGTTTCTGCTGTGTGTGTGGTTTCTGCTGTGTGTGTGTGTGTCTCTGTGTGGTTTCTGCTTTGTGTGTGTGTGGTTTCTGTTGTGTGTTTTTTGTGTGTGTTGTTTCTGCTGTGTGTGTGGTTTCTTCTGTGTGTTTGTTGTTTCTGTTGTGTGTGTGTGTGTGTGTGTGTGGTTTCTGCTGTGTGTGTGTGTGGTTTCTCCTGTGTGTGTGTGTGGTTTCTCGTGTGTGTGGTTTCTCCTGTGTGTGTGTGTGCGTGTGGTTTCTCCTGTGTGTGCGTGTGTGGTTTCTCCTGTGTGTGCGTGTGTGGTTTATCCTGTGTGTGTGTGTGCGCGTGTGTGGTTTCTCCTGTGTGTGCGTGTGTGTGTGGGTGCGTGTGTGGTTTCTCCTGTGTGTGTGCGTGTGTGGTTTCTCCTGTGTGTGTGTGTGTGTTGTTTTTCCTGTGTGTGTGTGTGCGTGTGTGGTTTCTCCTGTGTGTGTGTGTGTGCGTGTGTGGTTTCTCCTGTGTGTGTGTGTGTGGTTTCTCCTGTGTGTGTGTGTGTGTGTGTGTGTGTGTGTGTGGTTTCTCCTGTGTGTGTGTGTGTGTGTGTGTGTGTGTGTGTGTGTGTGTGTGGTTTCTCCTGTGTGTGTGTGTGTGTGTGTGTGGTTTCTCCTGTGTGTGCGTGTGTGGTTTCTCCTGTGTGTGTGTGTGTGGTTTCTCCTGTGTGTGCGTGTGTGGTTTCTCCTGTGTGTGTGTGCGTGTGTGGTTTCTCCTGTGTGTGTGTGCGTGTGTGGTTTCTCCTGTGTGTGCGTGCGTGTGTGGTTTCTCCTGTGTGTGTGTGTGTGTGTGCGTGTGTGTGTGTGTGTGTTGTTTCTCCTGTGTGTGTGTGTGTGGTTTATCCTGTGTGTGTGTGTGGTTTCTCCTGTGTGTGTGTGTGTGTGTGTGTGTCGTTTCTCCTGTGTGTGTGTGTGTGTGTGTGTGTGTGGTTTCTCCTGTGTGTGTGGTTTCTCCTGTGTGTGTGTGTGTGGTTTCTCCTGTGTGTGTGCGTGTGGTTTCTCCTGTGTGTGTGTGTGTGCGTGTGGTTTATCTTGTGCGTGTGGTTTCTCCTGTGTGTGTGTGCGTGTGGTTTCTCCTGTGTGTGTGGTTTCTCCTGTGTGTGTGTGTGTGCGAGTGGTTTCTCCTGTGTGTGTGTGGTTTCTCCTGTGTGTGTGTGGTTTCTCCTGTGTGTGTGTGTTTGTGTGTGTGTGTGGTTTCTCCTGTGTGTGTGTGTGTGTGTGTGTGTGTGTGTGTGTGTGTGTGTCGTTTCTCCTGTGTGTGTGTGTGTGTGTGTGGTTTCTCCTGTGTGTGTGGTTTCTCCTGTGTGTGTGTGTGTGGTTTCTCCTGTGTGTATGTGTGTGTGTGGTTTCTCCTGTGTGTGTGCGTGTGGTTTATCTTGTGCGTGTGGTTTCTCCTGTGTGTGTGTGTGCGTGTGGTTTCTCCTGTGTGTGTGGTTTCTCCTGTGTGTGTGTGTGTGCGAGTGGTTTCTCCTGTGTGTGTGTGTGAGCGAGTGGTTTCTCCTGTGTGTGTGTGTGTGTGTGTGTGTGTGTGTGGTTTCTCCTGTGTGTGTGTGTGGTTTCTGCTGTGTGTGTGTGTGGTTTCTGCTGTGTGTGTGTGTGGGTTCTGCTGTGTGTGTGTGTGTGTGGGTTCTGCTGTGTGTGTGGGTTCTGCTGTGTGTGTGTGTGTTTTGTTTCTGCTTTGTATGTGTGTGTGGTTTCTGCTGTGTGTGTGTGTGTGTGTTTTGTTTCTGCTGTGTGTGTGTGTGGGTTCTGCTGTGTGTGTGTGGGTTCTGCTGTGTGTGTGGGTTCTGCTGTGTGTGTGTGTGTTTTGTTTCTGCTTTGTATGTGTGTGTGGTTTCTGCTGTGTGTGTGTGGTTTCTGCTGTGTGTGTGGTTTCTGCTGTGTGTGTGTGTGTCTCTGTGTGGTTTCTGCTTTGTGTGTGTGTGGTTTCTGTTGTGTGTTTCTTGTGTGTGTTGTTTCTGCTGTGTGTGTGGTTTCTTCTGTGTGTTTGTTGTTTCTGTTGTGTGTGTGTGTGTGTGTGTGTGTGTGGTTTCTGCTGTGTGTGTGTGTGGTTTCTCCTGTGTGTGTGTGTGGTTTCTCGTGTGTGTGGTTTCTCCTGTGTGTGTGTGTGTGCGAGTGGTTTCTCCTGTGTGTGTGTGGTTTCTCCTGTGTGTGTGTGGTTTCTCCTGTGTGTGTGTGTTTGTGTGTGTGTGTGGTTTCTCCTGTGTGTGTGTGTGTGTGTGTGTGTGTGTGTGTGTGTGTGTGTGTGTGTGTGTGTGTGTGTGTGTGTGTCGTTTCTCCTGTGTGTGTGGTTTCTCCTGTGTGTGTGTGTGTGTGTGTGTGGTTTCTCCTGTGTGTATGTGTGTGTGTGGTTTCTCCTGTGTGTATGTGTGTGTGTGGTTTCTCCTGTGTGTGTGCGTGTGGTTTATCTTGTGCGTGTGGTTTCTCCTGTGTGTGTGTGTGCGTGTGGTTTCTCCTGTGTGTGTGGTTTCTCCTGTGTGTGTGTGTGTGTGTGTGCGAGTGGTTTCTCCTGTGTGTGTGTGTGTGTGTGAGCGAGTGGTTTCTCCTGTGTGTGTGTGTGTGTGTGTGTGTGTGTGGTTTCTCCTGTGTGTGTGTGTGTGTGTGGTTTCTCCTGTGTGTGTGTGTGTGTGTGTGTGTGGTTTCTCCTGTGTGTGTGTGTGTGTGTGTGTGTGTGTGGTTTCTCCTGTGTGTGTGTGTGTGTGTGTGGTTTCTCCTGTGTGTGTGGTTTCTCCTGTGTGTGTGTGTGTGGTTTCTCCTGTGTGTGTGTGTGTGTGTGTGGTTTCTCCTGTGTGTGTGTGTGTGTGTGTGTGTGGTTTCTTGTGTGTGTGTGTGTGTGGTTTCTCCTGTGTGTGTGTGTGTGTGGTTTCTCCTGTGTGTGCGTGTGTGGTTTCTCCTGTGTGTGCGTGTGTGGTTTCTCCTGTGTGTGCGTGTGTGGTTTCTCCTGTGTGTGTGCGCGTGTGTGGTTTCTCCTGTGTGTGTGGTTTCTCCTGTGTGTGTGTGTGTGTGTGGTTTCTCCTGTGTGTGTGTGTGCGTGTGTGGTTTCTCCTGTGTGTGTGCGCGTGTGTGGTTTCTCCTGTGTGTGTGGTTTCTCCTGTGTGTGTGTGTGTGTGTGTGTGGTTTCTCCTGTGTGTGTGTGTGTGTGTGTGTGTGTGTGGTTTCTCCTGTGTGTGTGTGTGTGTGTGTGGTTTCTCCTGTGTGTGTGTGTGTGTGTGTGGTTTCTCCTGTGTGTGTGTGTGTGTGTGTGTGGTTTCTCCTGTGTGTGTGTGTGTGTGTGTGTGGTTTCTCCTGTGTGTGCGTGTGTGGTTTCTCCTGTGTGTGCGTGTGTGGTTTATCCTGTGTGTGTGTGTGTGGTTTCTCCTGTGTGTGTGTGCGTGTGTGGTTTCTCCTGTGTGTGTGTGCGGTTTCTCCTGTGTGTGCGTGCGTGTGTGGTTTCTCCTGTGCGTGTGGTTTCTCCTGTGTGTGTGCGTGTGGTTTATCTTGTGCGTGTGGTTTCTCCTGTGTGTGTGTGCGTGTGGTTTCTCCTGTGTGTGTGGTTTCTCCTGTGTGTGTGTGTGTGCGAGTGGTTTCTCCTGTGTGTGTGTGATTTCTCCTGTGTGTGTGTGTTTGTGTGTGTGTGTGTGTGGTTTCTCCTGTGTGTGTGTGTGTGTGTGTCGTTTCTCCTGTGTGTGTGTGTGTGTGTGGTTTCTCCTGTGTGTGTGGTTTCTCCTGTGTGTGTGTGTGTGCGTGTGTGGTTTCTCCTGTGTGTGTGTGTGTGTGTGTGTGTGTTGTTTCTCCTGTGTGTGTGTGTGGTTTATCCTGTGTGTGTGTGTGGTTTCTCCTGTGTGTGTGTGTGTGTGTGTGTGTGTCGTTTCTCCTGTGTGTGTGTGTGTGTGTGTGGTTTCTCCTGTGTGTGTGGTTTCTCCTGTGTGTGTGTGTGTGGTTTCTCCTGTGTGTGTGCGTGTGGTTTCTCCTGTGTGTGTGCGTGTGGTTTATCTTGTGCGTGTGGTTTCTCCTGTGTGTGTGTGCGTGTGGTTTCTCCTGTGTGTGTGGTTTCTCCTGTGTGTGTGTGTGTGCGAGTGGTTTCTCCTGTGTGTGTGTGATTTCTCCTGTGTGTGTGTGTTTGTGTGTGTGTGTGTGTGGTTTCTCCTGTGTGTGTGTGTGTGTGTGTGTGTCGTTTCTCCTGTGTGTGTGTGTGTGTGTGGTTTCTCCTGTGTGTGTGGTTTCTCCTGTGTGTGTGTGTGTGTGTGGTTTCTCCTGTGTGTATGTGTGTGTGTGGTTTCTCCTGTGTGTGTGCGTGTGGTTTATCTTGTGCGTGTGGTTTCTCCTGTGTGTGTGTGTGTGTGCGTGTGGTTTCTCCTGTGTGTGTGTGTGTGTGTGTGTGTGTGCGAGTGGTTTCTCCTGTGTGTGTGTGTGTGTGCGAGTGGTTTCTCCTGTGTGTGTGTGTGTGTGTGTGTGGTTTCTCCTGTGTGTGTGTGTGTGGTTTCTCCTGTGTGTGTGTGTGTGTGTGGTTTCTCCTGTGTGTGTGTGTGTGTGTGGTTTCTCCTGTGTGTGTGGTTTCTCCTGTGTGTGTGGTTTCTCCTGTGTGTGTGGTTTCTCCTGTGTGTGTGTGTGTGTGGTTTCTCCTGTGTGTGTGGTTTCTCGTGTGTGTGTGTGTGTGGTTTCTCCTGTGTGTGTGTGTGTGTGTGTGTGTGTGTGTGTGTGGTTTCTCCTGTGTGTGTGTGTGTGTGTGTGTGGTTTCTCGTGTGTGTGTGTGGTTTCTCGTGTGTGTGTGTGGTTTCTCCTGTGTGTGTGTGGTTTCTCCTGTGTGTGTGTGGTTTCTCCTGTGTGTGTGTGTGTGCGTGTGGTTTCTCCTGTGTGTGTGTGCGTGTGGTTTCTCCTGTGTGTGTGTGTGTGTGTGGTTTCTCCTGTGTGTGTGTGCGTGTGGTTTCTCCTGTGTGTGTGTGTGTGTGGTTTCTCCTGTGTGTGTGTGTGTGTGTGTGTGTGTGTGGTTTCTCCTGTGTGTGTGTGGTTTCTCCTGTGTGTGTGTGTGGTTTCTCCTGTGTGTGTGTGGTTTCTCCTGTGTGTGTGTGTGGTTTCTCCTGTGTGTGTGTGTGGTTTCTCCTGTGTGTGTGTGTGCGTGTGGTTTCTCCTGTGTGTGTGTGCGTGTGGTTTCTCCTGTGTGTGTGTGTGTGTGGTTTCTCCTGTGTGTGTGGTTTCTCCTGTGTGTGTTTGTGTGTGTGTGGTTTCTCCTGTGTGTGTGGTTTCTCGTGTGTGTGTGTGTGGTTTCTCCTGTGTGTGTGTGTGGTTTCTCCTGTGTGTGTGTGCGTGTGGTTTCTCCTGTGTGTGTGTGTGCGTGTGGTTTCTCCTGTGTGTGTGTGTGGTTTCTCCTGTGTGTGTGGTTTTTCCTGTGTGTGTGGTTTCTCCTGTGTGTGTGTTTTTTCCTGTGTGTGTGGTTTCTCCTGTGTGTGTGTGGTTTCTCCTGTGTGTGTGTGTGTGTGTGTGGTTTCTCCTGTGTGTGGTTTCTCCTGTGTGTGTGTGTGTGTGTGTGTGTGTGGTTTCTCCTGTGCGTGTGGTTTCTCCTGTGTGTGCGTGCGTGTGGTTTCTCCTGTGTGTGTGTGTGTGTGTGCGTGTGGTTTTCCTGTGTGTGTGTGTGGTTTCTCCTGTGCGTGTGGTTTCTCCTGTGTGTGCGTGCGTGTGGTTTCTCCTGTGTGTGTGTGTGTGCGTGTGGTTTCTCCTGTGTGTGTGTGTGCGCGTGTGGTTTCTCCTGTGCGTGTGGTTTCTCCTGTGTGTGTGCGTGCGTGTGTTTTCTCCTGTGTGTGTGTGTGTGCGTGCGTCTGGTTTCTCCTGTGTGTTTGTGGGACGGGTGTGTGTGGTTTTTGCTGTTTCTTCTGTGTGTGTGTGTGTGTGTTTGTGGTTTCTGCTGTGTGTCTGTGTATTATTTCTGCTATATGGGTGGATTCCGTTGTGTGTGTGTGTGTGTGTGTGTTGTTTCTGCTGTGTGTGGATTCTGGTGTGTGTGTGTGGATTCTGGTGTGTGTGTGTGTGGATTCTGGTGTGTGTGTGTGTGGATTCTGGTGAGTTTGTGTGTGTGGATTCTGGTGAGTTTGTGTGTGTGGATTCTGTTTTGTGTTTGGATTCTGTTTTGTGTTTGGATTCCTGTGTGTGTGTGTGTGTGGATTCTGGTGTGTGTGTGTGGATTCTGGTGTGTTTGTGGATTCTGATGTGTGTGTGTGTGTGTGTGTGTGTGTGTGTGGATTCTGGTGTGTGTGTGTGTGTGTGTGTGTGTGTATTCTGTTTTGTGTTTGGATTCCTGTGTGTGTATTCTGTTTTGTGTTTGGATTCCTGTGTGTGTGTGTGTGTGTGTGTGTGTGTGTGTGGATTCTGGTGTGTGTGTGGATTCTGGTGTGTGTGTGGATTCTGGTGTGTGTGTGTGTGTGGATTCTGGTGTGTGTGGATTCTGGTGTGTGTGTGTGTGTGGATTCTGGTGAGTTTGTGTGTGTGGATTCTGGTGAGTTTGTGTGTGTGGATTCTGGTGAGTTTGTGTGTGTGGATTCTGTTTTGTGTTTGGATTCCTGTGTGTGTGTGTGTGTGGATTCTGGTCTGTGTGTGTGTGGATTCTGGTGTGTTTGTGGATTCTGGTGTGTTTGTGGATTCTGGTGTGTGTGTGGATTCTGGTGTGTGTGTGTGTGTCTATTCTGTTTTGTGTTTGGATTCCTGTGTGTGTGTGTGTGTGTGTGGATTCTGGTGTGTGTGTGGATTCTGGTGTGTGTGTGTGTATTCTGTTTTGTGTTTGGATTCCTGTGTGTGTGTGTGTGTGTGTGTGTGTGTGTGTGTGTGTGTGTGTGTGTGTGTGTGTGGATTCTGGTGTGTGTGTGGATTCTGGTGTGTGTGTGGATTCTGGTGTGTGTGTGTGGATTCTGGTGTGTGTGTGTGGATTCTGGTGTGTGTGTGTGTGTGTGGATTCTGGTGTGTGTGGATTCTGGTGTGTGTGTGTGTGTGGATTCTGGTGTGTGTGTGTGGATTTTGGTGTGTGTGTGGATTCTGGTGTGTGTGTGTGTGTGGATTCTGGTGTGTGTGTGTGTGTGTGGATTCTGGTGTGTGTGTGTGTGTGGATTCTGGTGTGTGTGTGTGTGTGGATTCTGGTGTGTGTGTGTGTGTGTGTGTGTGGATTTTGGTGTGTGTGTGTGTGTGTGTGTGTGTGTGTGGATTCTGGTGTGTGTGTGTGTTGATTCTGGTGTGTGGATTCTGGTGTGTGTGTGTGTGGATTCTGGTGTGTGTGTGTGTGTGGATTCTGCTGTGTGTGTGGTGGCTGCTGCATGTGCGTTCTGTGACGACAGCAGTGTCAGCGAGAGGCCCAATTAGTGTCTCGTTAGTGTGTGATTGTAGGCAGACTGTGATTGACAGGTCCTGCTGTGTGTGTGTTGGCGTGTGTGTGCGCACTGTGCAGCTCTAGTGAAAGACTGATGTCAGTATAACTAGCTACACCAGGGAAAGTGAAGAGAGTGAGTTTAGCTATTCTAGTTCTCAGCCAACACTGCACGATTGGAAAGGACTCAATACACTAGTTTCCCTTTCAATCAGTCACTCGGTATAACGTACTACGGGGAGTCAGCGACCAATCGTATTTTCCTGAAAACAGGTATCACGCCCAATGAATGCCGAGCCCGCCTTCAGAAGCCCTTCATTCCTGGCAATAATACCAGGGCTCGCATTTTATTTCCTAAAGTCTTCGCTCTTCAGCTTGCCTGAAGGAGGAACGTGTCACGCAATTTAAAAACTTTTCAAGCACACGACAACTATTAGATTCGGCTCCGACTTAAGTGTCTTAGTGAGAGGAGAGCACTCGCCCCCCTAGATGTTGTGAGGCTCATTACGGTTTCTCTGGGGATGATATACTACCCCTGGTTGGGCCTGGAGGGTTTTCTAAGTGTGAAAAAGATGGCATCCATACGGAGGAGCCTAAAGCCCCACCCTTGGATTTGTCGGGGTAGAGTGAACCATTGGTGGCTAATGCTCCATTTGACGGAGCTGTGTTGTAGGGTGGCAGAACACCTGGGGGTGGATTTGCCTTCTCCAAAAGCAGTGGAGTTCCTCCAGATTTGGGGAAAGGTGTTTACCTCCTGTCATTGCTGTGCGAGTTAGCCTCCAGAGGCTAACAAGGGGGCTAATCCTAGCATGGTGCTTGTGAATAAACAGTGCCGGTTCTCCAGGGATCAGCTGGACAAGTGTGGCGGCCTGATTGTTGAATGTGGTCACAATGCTGCAGAGGTATCATATTGATTTGCTGCAGAAGCTGAATAGGACCGTGGAGTTGCTGAAGCCGGTTTCAGAGCTTCTTGGCGGAATCTGTGCTACAGCTCTATCTCACTGTACGATCCTGACTGGGGGGAAGTATGGGGTCGACGGTGGTGGCTCAGCGCCACCTCTGGTTGACGTTGCCCCAGTTTCCTGAGAGGGACAGGTGTATGTATTTGGATGAGCCAGTTTTGTCAACAAGGTTACTTTGGCTCGGCTATGGAGTCCTTATAGGCTTGTTTTTGTTTTGAGAAACAAAAACAGGACGCAGCTCTACGGGTCCTTTTCCCATGAAAATCCTTTGCGGGGGCTGTTCCCAAGGCGTGATGGAAAGGATCCAGGTCAGAGGTGGGTTGCCAAAGGAAGCCTTCAAGGTTGGTTTTTGACTGTCTTGGTGCATCTGGGCAGCGGTGGATATCTTGGTACAGACGCTGTGCTGGGTCGAAGAAGAGCGTGGTGAAAGCAGATTCTTCCGCGGCACGGTTTCTGGGTCTCGTTCAGGACTCTGTTCTGAATCATGTGTTTTTGTCCCAATAGAAGGGCGGTCACATTCTGGTTCTGTCTGGCATGGTTTCAGCTGGGGCACTCATGCCTTTTCTCTTGTGTCTGCGGTTATTGGGTCTGATTGGGTCAGCATTCAGCACCATAGTACCCTCCAAGCACATCATTAAGCTGGAGGCCCTTTGTCTCAACCCCGCCCGGTGCAACGGGCCACCCCCAGGTGGTGAAGGTAGGGAACAACACCTCCACTTCGCTGATCCTCAACACCGGCACCCCACAAGTGTGCGTGCTCAGCCCCCTCCTGTACTCCCTGTTCACCCATGGGGAGTCTCAACCCTCTGGTATGTAAAAGAGGAGATTGACGGTTCTACCCCGGGGTCTAAACCCTCTGGTATGTAAAAGAGGAGATTGACGGCTCTACCCCGGGGTCTCACCCTCTGGTATGTAAAAGTGGAGATTGACAGCTGTACCCCGGGGTCTCAACCCTCTGGTATGTAAAATAGGAGATTGTTGGCTCTACCCCGGGGTCTCAACCCTCTGGTATGTAAAAGTGGAGATTGACAGCTCTACCCCGGGGTCTCAACCCTCTGGTATGTAAAAGTGAAGATTGACGGCTCTACCCCGGGGTCTCAACCCTCTGGTATGTAAAAGTGGAGATTGACGGCTCTACCCCGGGGTCTCAACCCTCTGGTATGTAAAAGTGGAGATTGACAGCTCTACCCCGGGGTCTCACCCTCTGTTATGTAAAAGTGGAGATTGACGGCTCTAACCCGGGGTCTCAACCCTCTGGTATGTAAAAGTGGAGATTGACAGCTCTACCCCGGGGTCTCACCCTCTGGTATGTAAAAGTGGAGATTGACGGCTCTACCCCGGGGTCTCAACCCTCTGGTATGTAAAAGTGGAGATTGACGGTCTACCCCGGGGTCTCAACCCTCTGGTATGTAAAAGTGGAGATTGACGGCTCTACCCCGGGGTCTCACCCTCTGGTATGTAAAAGTGGAGATTGACGGCTCTACCCCGGGGTCTCACCTTCTGGTATGTAAAAGTGGAGATTGACGGCTCTACCCCGGGGTCTCAACCCTCTGGTATGTGAAAGAGGAGATTGTTGGCTCTACCCCGGGGTCTCACCCTCTGGTGGTTCTGTTCCTGAAAGGCGTACGTTGGTTGAGATGTGTGTTCAAGCCTATGGCACTGATATGGGACCTGGCTTTGGTCATGGATGCTCTGTGTGAACCTCTGTTTGAATCATTGGAGTCTGTGGACCTGAAGTTTATTTCCTACAAGACTGCCCTGCTCATGTCTTTGGTGTCATCCAAGAGCGTTGGAGATCTCCATCCGCTATCAGTACACCCTTCCTCTTTGGAGTTCACAACTGGAAACTCCAAAGTCCTAATGCAGCATTTGCAGGTCCCCTGGCTTTCGAGTTGTTCCCTTTCTCACCTCCTCTGTTTGTTTCCAGTGAACAAAGTAGGTTGCATGGTCTGTGTGGTGTGTGCACTTTATGCATATATATGGATAGAACAAGTATATCTGTGTTTGTGACCAGATTTTTGTCTGTTTCGCTAGTCCAGCTCGGCGTAGTGTCTTATTGGATTGTGCAGGTTCTAAAAGTATTCAGACCTCTTGACATTTTCCGAGTTTTGTTACGTTACAGCCTTAATCTAAAATGGATGAAATAACAAACAAATCCTCATCAATCTCCACACTACCTCATAATGACAAATCAAAAACGGTTTGTTAGACATTTTTGCAAAGGTATTAAACATAAATACCTTATTTAGATAAGTATGCTTTGCTGTGAGACTGGAAGTTGAGCTCTGGTGCATCCTGTTTCCATTGATCATCTTTGAGATGTTTCTACAAATTAATTGGAGTCCAACTGTGGTAAATTCAATTGATTGGACATGATTTGGAAAGGCACACACCTGTCTATATAAGATCCCACAGTTGACAGTGCATATCAGAGCAAAAAGCAAGCCATGTCGAAGGAATTGTCAGTAGAGCTCTGAGACAGGATTGTGTCGATGCACAGATCTGGGGAAGGATATAAAAAAATGTTTGCAGCATTGAAGGTCCTCAAGAACACAGTGGCCTCCATCATTCTTAAATAGAAAATGTTTGGAACCACCAAGACTCTTCCTAGAGCCAGCCGCCCGGCCAAATTGAGCAATCGGGGGAGAAGGGCTTTGGTCAGGGAGGTGACCAAGATCCCGATGGTGACTCTGACGGAGCTCAAGAGTTCCTGTGTGGAGATAGTTGTCCTTCTGGAAGGTTCTCCCATCTCTGCAGCACTCCACCAATCAGGCCTTTATGGTAGAGTGGCCAGACGGAAGCCACTCCTCAGTAAAAGGCACATGGCAGCCTGCTTGGAGTTTGCCAAATTTCAGCTAAAGTACTCTGACCATGAGAAACAAGATTCTCTGGTCTGATGAAACCAAGATTGAACTTGTTGGCCTGAATGCCAAGTGTCACGTCTGGAGGAAACCTGGCACCATCCCAACTGTGAAGCATGTTGGTGGCAGCATCATGCTGTGAGGATGTTTTTCAGCGGCGGGGACTGGGAGACTTGTCAGGATCGAGGGAAAGATGAATGGAGCAAAGTACAGAGAGATCCTTGATGAAAACCTGCTTCAGTGCACTCAGGACCTCATACTGGGGAGAAGGTTCACCTACCAACAGGACAATAATGTCCTGGAGTGGCCCAACGAGAGCCCAGACTTGAACCCGATCTAACATCTCTGGAGAGTCCTGAAAATGGCTCTGCAGCAACTCTCCCCATCCAACCTGACAGAGCTTTAGAGGATCTGCAGCGAAGAATGGGAGAAATTCTGCAAATATAGGTGTGCCAAGCTTGTAGCGTTATACCCAAGAGATGCTGTGATCACAACCAACGGTGCTTCAACAAAGTACTGATGTAAATGTGATATTTCCATTTTTTTTTGTAAATGAGCAGAACTATCTTAAATCCTGTTTTTGCTTAGTCATTATGGGGTATTGTGTGTAGATTGAGGGGAAAAACATGATTTGATACATTTTAGAATAAGGATGTAACGTAACACAGTGGAAAAACTCAAAGGGTCTGAAACTTTCCGAAGGCACTGTATGACAGTAAAGGACAAGGGTTCCCTAACGGTGTGAATGCTCATTCCACTAGGGGTGTGGTGGCTTCTCGGGCATTGTTCCGGCGTATGATGATTGGGGATATCTGAGCTGCAGCGAGTTTGGGTTCTTCACATATCTTTTTGAGGTTTTATCGCTTGGATATAACTGCTCCCAGTGTGGTTCATAGTGTTCTTGTGGCTGGTTCTGAGAGTGGATGTTATGCAGCATGCAGGACGCTCATTTTCCGGGTTGTCACAGTTCCCTGTGTGTTTGAGCCTCGGACTGCCATGGTTCATCGACTGTTCGGTGTCTGCTTTACCAAGCCGCGACAGGTGTTCTGTTGTTTTGGACTTGCGGTTCCTTGTACGAGTTCTGACATTTCAAGCTCGTAAGGTAAGTATTGTTCTTGGAACCGTGGGGTCTATGGACTTGGGCTGCAGTGGCATCGTGTCAATGTGCATAGCCAATTTGCAGCAGGTTCTGGTTCCCTATATGGGGCTCTGACAGTTCAGGCTTCTCAGGTAAGTATTAGGGGAAAAGGTGGCTTCTGTAAGCCCTTTTTGGAGCTGGTGGAACATATGTCTGCTTGGGTTGCCATGGGCTTCCTAGTTTGGAACCCTCTGAGCCGGCTTGGGGCGTGATTGTATTTCCCCATAGTATATTATACTGAGTGACCTACTGAAGGAGGACGTACAGTTATGAATATAACTACTGTTCCCTGGAGGAGGGTATGAGGTATAACATATTTTGGCCCGTCAGAGGGTTTGGGCTCGCTGATGCACGGTATTGAAGTGACGAAATTAATGCGTGCCCCAGTATTAAAGCTAGGAAGGCGGGTTTTCTAAGAGTGGGCTCGGCATCCATTGGCTTGTTTGGTGTGTGTTCAGTTTTCTTCAGGTGAATGTGATTGGTCGTTGTTAATGTACAGTTGAAGTCGGAAGTTTACATACATTTAGGTTGGAGTCATTAAAACTAGTTTTTCAACCACTCCACAAATTTCTTGTTAACAAACTAGTTTTGGCAAGTCGGTTAGGACATCTACTTTGTGCATGTGTCGTGTCTTTGGCTATGCCGGATTAAGTGATATCACATGCTATTCTATAAAATCCTTTCTCCGTAATTGAAATTACCTGATTGAGCTAATCATGTAAATGTAATTAACTAGAGAGTCGGGGCACCACAAAATAATATTTATAGAGCTGTTATTTTCCGAATAAACCCTTAAAGACCTAGTAATATTTTACATCAATAGCAGTCAATATTAATCGTCACCTTAATTCAGTCTCATCTGAAAGTTGTAAATTCTTGGTTATCTTCACGAACCCTGGCTAACAAGTTGAATCAGCAATACAAAATTGGGTTTAATTATTTATTTACTAAATACCTAATTAATCACACAGAAATACACATACTGAATCATACCTTGATTACAAATTACGTCATAAAGGAAAATTTCCCTAGCGGGCGGAACAGATATGACAGCTTGTTACACAAAAGAAAAGGGCTTGAGTTTGAGTTTGAGTGAAAGAGCGGGAAGACTGAGGAACAAAGGGAAGAAGCTGTGCTATCGTAAATACCAGGGATCTTGATAAGTGTGTGAATTGGACCTGTCCTGCTAAGCATTAATAATGTTTCACCCAACAGTACATTTGTTTCTTTAGGAATGTAGTGAACTATATATAAAGTACAGATAACAAAAAAAAAAGACTTAACTAGTACTTTAAAGTGTTTTTACTTAAGTACGTTACACCACTGATTATCGCTGCTGGGCTTGGTGGCGGCCTTTGTGGTTTGATGTTTCTGCTCTATGCTCTCTTTCTCCAATTTCTGATATCCATCGTGGCAGATTAACTGGTTTGAGCTAGCTAAGGCTAATAACAATTTTTAGAGCTAGCTAAGGCTAATAACACTAACACTTTTTACAGCTAGCTAAGGCTAATAACACTTTTTAGAGCTAGCTAAGGCTAATAACACTAACACTTTTTACAGCTAGCTAAGGCTAATAACAATAACACTTTTTACAGCTAGCTAAGGCTAATAACAATAACACTTTTCACAGCTAGCTAAGGCTAATAACACTTTTTACAGCTAGCTAAGGCTAATAACACTTTTTACAGCTAGCTAAGGCTAATAACAATAACACTTTTTACAGCTAGCTAAGGCTAATAACAATAACACTTTTTACAGCTAGCTAAGGCTAATAACACTTTTTACAGCTAGCTAAGGCTAATAACAATAACACTTTTTACAGCTAGCTAAGGCTAATAACAATAACACTTTTTACAGCTAGCTAAGGCTAATAACACTTTTTTACAGCTAGCTAAGGCTAATAACACTTTTTACAGCTAGCTAAGGCTAATAACACTTTTTTACAGCTAGCTAAGGCTAATAACACTTTTTACAGCTAGCTAAGGCTAATAACACTTTTTACAGCTAGTTAAGGCTAATAACACTAACACTTTTTACAGCTAGCTAAGGCTCTAACTAAACTCTGTAGTTGTGGCGCGCGAGGCAGAGTTGAGCAAGCAGCTTCAACGGTAGACTTGACCCCACCCTTATAAATCAAAATAAAATATGACAGGCGGCGGCGTATGACGTTTTTCACTTAGCCTACCACAGGGATGAGAATAATTTTTTCCCTGCTTTTATGGAAACCCGAAGGAGTCATGCCTAACCGCCCAGGGGCTTTCCATGTGCACCCTCCCCATTGTGCTGACAGTCACTCTGTCACTCAAAAGCCAACTTGTCACTCAATAGTTCTAACTTTTTTGCTTTTTATTATATAGGGACATGCAACTAAAACTGGGGCGGTGGGGCTCAACCTAGTAGAGACTGGTTTGACCCTTGTTACACACTGACTCGTGTGTGTGCAAGCCTGTACAGTAGTGTTTCTAGTTAACCCGTGTAGGAGCAGTTAGCAGTGTGTTGGTCTGTTCCAGTCCTAGCATCGCTCGCTCCCTCTCACTCTTTCTCCCTCCCTTCAGGAGACCTCTGGAGCCGGTTACAGTATTTGAGTGTTTTTGGAGGAGTTCCTAAATATTTTCAGGATGACAGTATGATCTGACTGTGCTGCTCACTGCCCATTCTCATGTCATTACCAGAGGGGCAGAAAACACACACTGCTGCAACATAGAGAACACACACACACAGTATAAGAACTTGTATGGACTCGTCAGTAGGAATCCAGTCATAATTGAGTGCTCAGTTTAGTATTCTGTTGGTTTCTCCAGTCAACCACATTCAGGGACTCCCACCACTTCTACCAGAGAGGATGATACACAACGGAATTCTTTACAAACATGTTAGAACCAATGACCATGAGACATCAATAAGTTGTTGGAAAGGTGTTCTCACATTTCTCTAACATTTCTGTCTAATGATTATCTTCTGTTTTCTCTCCACAGAGTGCCCAAGGGCTGTGAGAGCCCCTTGGGGAAACTTCAGGCACAAACACACTCTCTTCCTCATACAGAAGCACTCTCTCTCTCACACACACACACTTATTAAAACAAACACACACACAGAGCATGTTGGAGGTCCAGGAGGAGAGGCCTGCCGCGGCAGGAGGGACGGCAGCGACACATTTCAGCAAGAAAGAGCGAGGAAAGAAAGAACGAGAGGAGGCCAAGGACGGCCGGGGGAATCTTGGGAATATCGGGAACAGTGCTCTGGGTTCGGGTGGCCGAGGAAACGGCAGAGGGAAAGCCCCTCACACACACACAGGCAGCCCCCACCAGCTCATCACCCCACCCTGCTCTGTGGTGCTGGGAGCCCCCTCCATTCATCACAACAGACTGAAGAACTCCCCATCCAACACACAGAGGTGAGTGAGAGCAAGTGTACTGTGTGTGTGTGTGTGTGTGTGTATAGTGGTGGTGGTGGTAGTAATGTGTGTCCTTGAGTTAGGGAGTACACTGTGTTTGAATGCGCTTTCTGCTGACTCATGTTTCTGGAGCCAATGGAAACCCGCTTCTGCCCTGCCAAACCCCTGCCAGTCTTCTCTCTCTCTCTCTCTCCTGTCTCTCTCTCTCTCCTGTCTCTCTCTCCTGTCTCGCTCTCTCCTCTCTGACTGAATGTGTCTGTCATTTAGGGTGTGGTATAGTGATCTCTGCCAGTTGGACGGTTCCTGTTCTCCTGAACTGTACTTTACTCATGGCCATTCAGAAGCAGACGCCCTGCTCTGCCTCTCCTCTTGGGATCAGAGCCAAATATAAGACTCTGGCTGGGATTATTCCTACTGCAGTATTGGCCAGTGAGAAAAGTGTGTTTTCCTTCCCTCTGTCTGCTCCTATACTCTAACTGTACAGCACAGTGGTTAGTAGCTATAATGATGGATCATGGTAGGCTGGGGGATTTCCCACAGCGTAAATCCTGGACACAGTAGGCCCACTGTTTTAGTCGGTTCATATTTGGGCACCTCCATACAAACAGAGCTGCTGAGTGAGTGTGTGTCTGCATGCACATTTGTGTGTGTGTGTGTGTGTGTGTGTGTGTGAGATTTTAACTATTTTGTCAGTCTCCCCTCCCGGCAGTGGAAAGAGGGGAGTGAGGGGAGATTGGGAGGGGTTGATGGGACAAGAGGTCAGTCTGGTTCACTCCAAGCCAGCTGTCTGACTCTCTGGCCTTTTACAGCTGAGCCTCCCCTAGTCAGGGGTCTGTTTACTGAGCACACGTTAACTCCAGCCTGTTCCCTCTGTGTCCCTGGTAGCATTTGTGTCATGGTGGGGAAGTAGACTGTGTGTACTACTGGGGGAGCCACACCTGTTGTGACACACACACAGTCTTGTACAACTAACCTTGTGGGGACACAATTCAGTCCCATTCAAAATCCTATTTTCCCTAACCCCTTACCCTAACTTTAACCTGAAAACCAACCCTAGCTCCTAAAACTAATTCTAACCTTAACCCCCCTAGAAATAGCATTGTCGTTACTAACAAAATGTCCCCAGGTGGTACATTTTTTGTTTACTATTCTTCTGGGGACTTCTGGTCACCACAAGTATAGTTAAATATGTACACACACCATTGATAAGCACTTCTTCCCTCTCTCAGTCCTAAACCCAAACCAGAGGGAATGGTGCGCTCCCCTCCAGTCATGTCCCCCTCCGGTGGCGCCGCCCAGATGGACTCCAAACTTCCCAATCAGAGCAAACCAGGAAGCGCCGGCAGCCAATCGCAGGCCTCGCCATGCGACCCCAAGACAGTGGGTGGTAAGGGCTCCCAGCAGGGCGGCATGTCAGGGGTGGGTCCAGGAGGTATGGGGGGTCTGAAGAATGGCCAGGGCCTGAACTCTGGGGGACAGGGGACAAAGGTCAAGGTGAAGAGGGAGAGGAGCACCTCAGTGGAGTCCTACAACGAGCAGCAGCCAGGCATAGCCACGCCCACCAGCGACGACAAGGGTGAGTAGTACACTGCACTCTAAATAGTGGTCAAATATGTCAATTGGTATTAAGTAGTGTACTTTTTTTTACAAATCCTAACCTACACTTTCTAAACTTCCATCTCCATGAAACTAAGTGCTTACATCTTGCCTCTGACATGATGCTGAAGTTCGTGGGCATGTTACGTGTACATGTTGTCTGTGTGAACATGTGGTGTTGTGGCTGTAGAAACATCAGCAGGCCCCTGAAAGCGTGTCATTATGGTCACACACTGGCTTGATATGCTGCTCTCTCTCCTCTCCTCCTGGGAGTCTGGTGGACAGGACTGGGCTTTGATAAAGGGGAGGAAGGGAGTGTGTTTGTGTATTATTGATAGAGAGCTCAGCTGTAACTGTATAAGTGCGGCACCCGGTTACACACTGACTGTGTGTGTGTACAGACAGTAACAGGGTGAAGAGGATGTGTGTGGCTGAGAGGAGGCAGCCCTACAGTGGAGCTGACTGGTGTTCTGGAGGAGAGAGTGATGAGGACGACAAAGGATTCTTCAGTGAGTGTCTGTCCTTCCGTCATCCCCATTTCCACCTGCTACTGTAAACTACAGTAATATGATCCTCTGTCCCTCCCCAGACTGTAACTCCAGTGACGTGAAGCCCCAGGACTCCAACTACCATCCTCCCCCCAACGCCGGACTCAGCCGCTCCTCCACACCCTCCCACAATGCACTAGGAGGCCAGGGCGCAGCGTCGGAGTCGGGTGGTCAGAAGGCTGGGTCTAAAGTGGTTTATGTCTTCACTACAGAGATGGCCAACAAGTAAGGGAGATCGCAGGGAAACCATGTTAATGGTCCTAATTGCCCATGATGTGTTAGTGATTGAGCTGTAGTAATTGTAGTTGCAGTGTGTGACGTGTTCCCTCAGCAAACTCAGTGTTCCACACACCAGGTTATTCTGAGCTTGGTTTGGATAGACCACACACACCTGAGAAAGGAGTGGAGTTATCAAATCCAGAAATCTGGCTCTCCTCCTAACATGTGAAAGCCTGCAGTTATGCCTTGTTTTCAGTGTGCTTGCCTGAAAGTGTGTTCTTCTTTCAGTTGTCTCCGATTTACACTGTCCTCTGAACGGAAAAGGAGATGAAAGTGGAAGATGTGTGTGAAACTGTTTGTTTAGTCTGTCGACCTCGGCATTTCCTTCATGCCCTCTGCTAACACTGCCCTCATTCTGCTGCCACAGACACAAATGTGACTGTCTGGTCTCTGTTCCTCAGGGCTGCTGATGCTGTTCTAACAGGCCACTCAGAAAACATCATCAACTTCCACATGAGAAACATCTCCAACAGCAAGGACAAGATCCCCCTCCCACCCCTGGTAATAACACACACACTGCCATGATGTGATGACTAGACATGTAACTTGGCATACAGTCAGCTTTGATAAATACTTGATTTACAAACCCTAATTTACTCAAACCTCATTTCTTATCCTGCTGCCTCTATCTCCTATCGCTTTTTCCTTTCTCTGTTTTAGAACGATCAGGCAAGACCCCTCCGAGGAGACTCCAAGCCCTCCCAGCAGTCCTCATCTCATTCCTCAGACAAGAACCACCAGACAGGGTCTAAACCTGGCCCGACTGATCAAGTGCCACCCCAGCCCCCTCCCCAGGGGGTAAAGCCTGGTTCACTCACCCAGGATGGGGCCTCCTCAGCAGACATGGACCCCAAGAACCTCCATGGCAGCAGCCCTGGTAATACCATGGGTCCAGGTGACCAGACCCCTGGGTGCCAGCCCCAGTCTGAGCAGGGCATGCCTCCTCTGAACCCCCCTCAGTCTGGTGAAGGAGGAGGGCTGGGGCCCATAGGGATGGGTCAGCCTGGTCTGACCCCCCAGCAGCAACAGCAGCAACTGGCCCAGGAACTTCTCAACATGGAGGCTAACACAGAGGGCCTGTCCCAGGAACAGCTAGAGCACCGCCAGCGCTCCCTCCAGACCCTGCGAGACATCCAGCGCATGCTCTTCCCGGATGACCGCGATGCCCCACCGCCACCCGGTCCTATTGGGGGACTCCCCCAGTCCCATGACGGCATGCCCGATGGGGGGCCCAGGAGGCCGGAGCAGGGCCCTCTCCAGGCCATGATGGCCCAATCCCAGAGCCTAGGTCCACCAGGGGGTTTGGGAGGGTCCCGACCCCAGGGAACCCCATTTGGCCCCCCACATGGTCACCCCAGAGACATGCCCCCTTTCCCAGATGAGCTGGGCCACATGATGGGTCCTGGAGGGTGTGGGGATGGAGATCACATGACCCCAGAGCAGGTGGCCTGGCTGAAGCTGCAGCAGGAGTTCTACGAGGAGAAGAAGAGGAAACAGGAAATGCATCACCGCCCACTTCCTCCCGACATGATGATGCACCCTCACGGGCCGCGCGGCATGATGCGAGGGCCCCCACCACCCTACCAGATGGGACCCGGAGAGGTGTGGGGGCCAGGAGGGCCACCAGAGCACTATCACGATCGCATGGCCATGGGCCCCAGAGGGATGCCTCCTCACATGCAGAGGATGCCTGGGTTCCCCCAGGGCATGATGAACCCTGACATGGAGGGACCCCCCAGGCCCGGGATGGGCTGGCCTGAAGACATGCCCCCGAGGATGGGGGATGGCCGGGGGTTCCCAGGAGGGCCAGGGGGTATGTTCGGAGGTCCAGGGGTGCGGGGAGAGCGCTTCCCCAACCCCCAGTCAGTCCAGGAGGCCATGTTTCACCAGGGCATGGGGGGCGACAAGGGACCGGGCCTTCCTCCACAGATGATGATGGAGATGCAGAGGATGATGGGACACCAAAGAGGTGGCATGGAGCCGGGCAACGGGGGCGGGATGATGTTTCCCAGGATGCCCGGCGAGGGCCCCATGAGCCCCTCTTCCAGACTGGTTGTGATGGGGAGCCGGGACATGGGCCCTGAGTTTGGCATGGGCCCCCATGGGAACCCCCAGCTACGAGAGGGGCCTATGAACATGAGCCCAGACGAGATGATGAGAATGAGAGGGCATCCAATGGACAACATGGGGCCCCAGGGAAGGCAGATGCACTTCACAGACCAGCCCCAGCCAGGGGACTTCCCCATGGGACCCGCACGGCCCTTCCCTGGTGGTCCTGGCGGTATGAGGGGCCCTCATGGAGAGCAGGTCTATGCTGGTCCGGAGCACAGGACCACCCCTACGGGGGGCAATGGCCGCCTCAACCACCACCCGCCCTCCGCCGGACCACCCCAGGGCCAGAGGGGACGTAAGCCTGCAGAGCTGATCATCCAGCCAGGAGGGGGCAGCTCACCCAGTATTAACCCCCTCAAGTCCCCTCCTTTGAGGCAGGTGCAGTCCCCCATGATGGGCTCTCCCTCTGGGAACCTCAAGTCCCCCCAGACCCCCTCCCAGCTGGCTGGTATGCTCTCCGGCCCTCCGGGACCCAATGGCCCCCCTAACACTGCCAACTCGGCTCCCATGAAGTCTCCTCACTCTATGATGGGGTCTGCTGGTGCCTCCCCTGTAAATATGAGGTCCCCGTCCCTCCCCAACCCTTCTCCAGGGTGGGCCTCTTCCCCAAAACCCCCCATGCCCAGCCCAGGAATCCCTCAGCAGCAAGGGGGTAAAACCCCCCTCAGTATGACCTCACCTAACATGATGGGAAATATGGAGCAAGGTACAGTACTTTTCTGGATTTCTCTTCTTTCTCCCTCCACTGCTCTCTTCTCGCTCTCCTTTCTCCCTCCACTGATCTCTTCTCGCTCTCCTTTCTCCCTCTACTGCTCTCTTCTTGCTCTCCTTTCTCTTCTTTCTCCCTCCACTGATCTCTTCTCACTCTCCTTTCTCTTCTTTCTCCCTCCACTGCTCTCTTCTCGCTCTCCTTTCTCTTCTTTCTCCCTCTACTGCTCTCTTCTCGCTCTCCTTTCTCCCTCCACTGCTCTCTTCTTGCTCTCCTTTCTCTTCTTTCTCCCTCCACTGCTCTCTTCTCGCTCTCCTTTCTCTTCTTTCTCCCTCCACTGCTCTCTTCTCGCTCTCCTTTCTCTTCTTTCTCCCTCCACTGCTCTCTTCTCGCTCTCCTTTCTCTTCTTTCTCCCTCTACTGCTCTCTTCTCGCTCTCCTTTCTCCCTCCACTGCTCTCTTCTCGCTCTCCTTTCTCTTCTTTCTCCCTCCACTGCTCTCTTCTCGCTCTCCTTTCTCTTCTTTCTCCCTCTACTGCTCTCTTCTCGCTCTCCTTTCTCCCTCCACTGCTCTCTTCTCGCTCTCCTTTCTCTTCTTTCTCCCTCCACTGCTCTCTTCTCACTCTCCTTTCTCCCTCCACTGATCTCTTCTCGCTCTCCTTTCTCTTCTTTCTCCCTCCACTGCTCTCTTCTCGCTCTCCTTTCTCTTCTTTCTCCCTCTACTGCTCTCTTCTCGCTCTCCTTTCTCCCTCCACTGCTCTCTTCTCGCTCTCCTTTCTCGTCTTTCTCCCTCCACTGCTCTCTTCTTGCTCTCCTTTCTCTTCTTTCTCCCTCCACTGCTCTCTTCTCACTCTCCTTTCTCCCTCCACTGCTCTCTTCTCGCTCTCCTTTCTCTTCTTTCTCCCTCCACTGCTCTCTTCTCGCTCTCCTTTCTCTTCTTTCTCCCTCCACTGCTCTCTTCTCGCTCTCCTTTCTCTTCTTTCTCCCTCCACTGCTCTCTTCTTGCTCTCCTTTCTCTTCTTTCTCCCTCCACTGCTCTCTTCTTGCTCTCCTTTCTCTTCTTTCTCCCTCCACTGCTCTCTTCTTGCTCTCCTTTCTCTTCTTTCTCCCTCCACTGCTCTCTTCTCACTCTCCTTTCTCTTCTTTCTCCCTCCACTGCTCTCTTCTCGCTCTCCTTTCTCTTCTTTCTCCCTCCACTGCTCTCTTCTCGCTCTCCTTTCTCTTCTTTCTCCCTCTACTGCTCTCTTCTCGCTCTCCTTTCTCCCTCCACTGCTCTCTTCTCGCTCTCCTTTCTCTTCTTTCTCCCTCCACTGATCTCTTCTCGCTCTCCTTTCTCCCTCCACTGCTCTCTTCTCACTCTCCTTTCTCTTCTTTCTCCCTCCAATGATCTCTTCTCGCTCTCCTTTCTCCCTCCACTGATCTCTTCTCGCTCTCCTTTCTCTGTTTTCTCCCTCTACTGCTCTCTTCTCACTCTCCTTTCTCTTCTTTCTCCCTCCACTGCTCTCTTCTCACTCTCCTTTCTCTTCTTTCTCCCTCCACTGATCTCTTCTCGCTCTCCTTTCTCTGTTTTCTCCCTCTACTGCTCTCTTCTCACTCTCCTTTCTCTTCTTTCTCCCTCCACTGCTCTCTTCTCGCTCTCCTTTCTCTTCTTTCTCCCTCTACTGCTCTCTTCTCGCTCTCCTTTCTCCCTCCACTGCTCTCTTCTTGCTCTCCTTTCTCTTCTTTCTCCCTCCACTGCTCTCTTCTCGCTCTCCTTTCTCTTCTTTCTCCCTCCACTGCTCTCTTCTCGCTCTCCTTTCTCTTCTTTCTCCCTCTACTGCTCTCTTCTCGCTCTCCTTTCTCCCTCCACTGCTCTCTTCTCGCTCTCCTTTCTCTTCTTTCTCCCTCCACTGCTCTCTTCTCGCTCTCCTTTCTCTTCTTTCTCCCTCTACTGCTCTCTTCTCGCTCTCCTTTCTCCCTCCACTGCTCTCTTCTTGCTCTCCTTTCTCTTCTTTCTCCCTCCACTGCTCTCTTCTCACTCTCCTTTCTCTTCTTTCTCCCTCCACTGCTCTCTTCTCGCTCTCCTTTCTCTTCTTTCTCCCTCCACTGCTCTCTTCTCGCTCTCCTTTCTCTTCTTTCTCCCTCTACTGCTCTCTTCTCGCTCTCCTTTCTCCCTCCACTGCTCTCTTCTCGCTCTCCTTTCTCTTCTTTCTCCCTCCACTGATCTCTTCTCGCTCTCCTTTCTCCCTCCACTGCTCTCTTCTCACTCTCCTTTCTCTTCTTTCTCCCTCCAATGATCTCTTCTCGCTCTCCTTTCTCCCTCCACTGATCTCTTCTCGCTCTCCTTTCTCTGTTTTCTCCCTCTACTGCTCTCTTCTCACTCTCCTTTCTCTTCTTTCTCCCTCCACTGCTCTCTTCTCACTCTCCTTTCTCTTCTTTCTCCCTCCACTGATCTCTTCTCGCTCTCCTTTCTCTGTTTTCTCCCTCTACTGCTCTCTTCTCACTCTCCTTTCTCTTCTTTCTCCCTCCACTGCTCTCTTCTCGCTCTCACATCTTTCTCTTACCTGCTGTGATAAACAACATTACTAATGTTGAGTTCAAGACAGAGATACTATTCATTTTGAAAGTTTTTTTTTAATACTTACTACCTGATGGAGATGCATGATTGGGTGAAGATGACATCATGTCTTGAATAGAGGGCTGTTTTGTAACGTCCCTCCTCCTGCAGCACTCTGTCTGTTGTCCAGGCAGTCTAAACAGACCTCTGTTGTATATCTGGGAGTACAGGCTAGAATTTGTCTCCATCAGCTTCAAATCAAATCATTTATAAGTCAATAAGTCAATTGAAAGCATCATTCTCATCCATGTAAACACATTTTCCCTAATCAAAAAACATTTTCCCATTTCAGGTAAATTGCTCCCCCTTGTGGCAATGTAACTTCACTGTATCTAAATTCATTAAAGTCATTATTTACAATTGACATGTATGTCAATCTGAAACGGGTTTGACACATTGTCCCTTCTTTCAAGTAACCAGGGTAAACCAGGGTATTTTTAGCTACTTAATGAATAGGACTCATGTAAAGAGTTTACTTTCATATCTCTCACCTCTCCACAGGTGGTAATGGCCCCCTCTCGGCCCCCCCCTCATCAGGAGCCCAGTCTGGCTCCATGCCCCTCCAGGGGGGTCCAGGCAGTGCCCCGACCGGCAGCCCTTACTCCCTACCCCCTGAACCTACGCTATCCCAGAACCCCCTCTCCATCATGATGTCACGCATGTCCAAATTCGCCATGCCCAGCTCCACCCCCCTCTATCATGATGCCATCAAGACCGTGGCGAGCTCAGATGACGACTCGCCCCCTGCGCGCTCCCCGAACCTGCCCTCCATGAACAACAACGGTGAGTGGACGGAGACATGCTTAGATGTCATGTTATACCTCTTTCAAATAAATAAGTATTTTGAGATTTAATGTATATATTCTGTAACACTTTTCCTTGGGGTTTGACTTTATGGTTTACCTGACATGATTGAAGAGGAATTAAATTATAACATGCTGTCTGTGCACTAATGTCCCTCTCTCTCTCTGTGGCCCTCTGTAGGTATGGGAATGAACCACCACCAAGGTCCTCCTCGTATGATGGGCCCCGGCTCCTCTGGCCCCATGCCTGTCCTCAGTCCCCTGGGTATGACCCCCGTGGGTTCACAGCCTCTCTCCCACGGCATGCCCCAGCAGATGCCGTCCCCAAACCCCCCCAACATGGGCCCTGGCCCGGGCATGATGCCTCATGGCATGATGATGCATCCCAACCCCCAGGACCAAGGCATGGGTAACCCCCAGATGATGCCCCAGGGGCGCATGGGCTACCCCCACCGAGGGCAGGGCTACCCCCTCCCCCAGTCCCCCTCCCAGCAGGGCGCCTACTCCCCCCACAATGGCCCTGTGCCCCAGGGCTTCCCAGGACACCCCATGGGCTTCCAGGGAGAAGGGGGTCCTATGGGGGGTCGGATGGGGAACATGCCTCCTGGAGGTGGAGGCGATGGAGGTAGGCCCAACAACCCTGGAGGACCACAGTTCAACATGCACGGAGAGTTCAGTGATGTAGACCTGCATGAGGTGATGCGAACCGGAGCGTCCGGTATGCCAGAGTTTGACCTGTCCAGGATCATCCCATCAGAAAAGCCCAGCCAGACGCTGTCCTACTTCCCTAGGGGAGGAGGAGATGGCCCCAGCCCAGGGGGGAAACCTCCACACATGCAGGGAATGATGCAGGGGATGATGGGGGAGGGCCCCCCAAGAATGGGCATGCCCATGCAGGGGCTGGGGGGGATGCCCGGGGGGCTGGGAGGCACTATGGGCCCCCAGGATATGCCCATGGGAAACCCTTCCCATAATCCTATGAGGGCACATGGGCCCCCAGGGTTCATGGGTCAGGGTATGATGGGACCTCAGCACCGGATGATGTCACAGGGGGGTCCAGCGGGCATGATGCAGGGAAAGGAGAGGGGGGTACTCTACAACCACCCTGGGCCTGGGGGGTCGCCCAACATGATGATGTCTCTGCAAGGCATGGGTGTCCCCCCCCAGCAGACGACGATGATGATGATGGGGGGGCAGATGAGGCCACGTGGCATGGACATGGGGTTCAGCCCAGGGCCTGGAATGTTCTAACACACAACTCATAGAACCATGGACCTCGAATGTTGTGAGCTCATATACAGAATTGGATGGAATGTGTCACGGCAGAAAAGAGAGAGATGGATTAAAACATAGAAAGTAAGGAATGACAGACAGAGATTGGTACTCTGGCATGAAACATGTATCGGAGAGGAGTGATGCCGTTAATGGCTTGTGGGGTCTACATAGCCCAGTACTTGTCTTTTGCCACAAGCATTTAATTTGGTCTGAATGTATGGGATTGTTGTGCTTCAATGTCACAATTAAACTGTTCCTCAAGTGTTTTTTTTGTGTTAAACCTATAAGGTTTGAGTGTCGAAGAGGAATGAGATAAACCACCTTGGAGGACTGTACCGCTAGCTTGCTGTAAATCAACTTTTTCAAATCAGTAAACAAAATCAACAACGGATTTTCCCAGCAAAGGATAAGGAACTTAATAATGGAATAAAAAGACTTTGTGAAATAAAATCGTATTTTGTGAAGATTAATGGAATTATATCTTCTCTAGCTCCATCGTTTTGACTATTTCTGTCCTGTGTGTGTGTGTGTGTGTGTGTGGGTACGAGCCTGCGACGGTGTGTGTTTTGTGTTGTAAGTATGTATAGGAATTCTATCAGTGACCTCTAAGCTCTCTTACCCACCTTTTCATTGGGGGAGGGATGCCACTCTAAAGAACAGTACTGTTTACCATTGGTGGGATATTTTCATTTTTGTCTTTTAATTTCCTTTAAATCCATTGTATAACAAACCAAACTATGACCTCATAGAGATAATGGTATTATTAAAAAAGCACAAACATTGATAAACTGTAGTGTCTTCTTTCTCCCATTTCAACTCTTCTACCAGACAGTTTGTGTGCCATTTCTGATTCCTGTTGCTGTTGGGTCTTCTGTTGACTCTGGGATTTCATTCCCACAGCATTAATCTGATAGAAGATTAACTGAGTGGGACCAGACATAACAGGTGAGCTAGGGCTCTACTCTTTTCTGGTATATGTCGGCTCAATAGGAAATTGCTTTCAAATTTCAAGCACACACACACACTATAGTGCTGATCTTCGGCGATACATATTGAATCGAGCCAGTGTATCAAGAAAGCCAGACGCCAACCAGAGTTCTTCCTGGCCATGCTTCTAACCACCAAATGACACTTAAACTAAAATGTGTATACATTGTACTATAAATTGGTAAGTCAGAGCCTCCTATCACATTCATTTGTGTGTGTATGTATATATATATATATATATACACACACACAGTTGAAGTCAGAAGTTTACATACACCTTAGCCAAATTAATTTAAACTCCGTTTTACACAATTCCTGGCATTTAATCCAAGTAAAAATTCCCTGTTTTAGGTCAGTTAGGATCACCACTTTATTTTGAGAATGTGAAATGTCAGAATAATAGTAGAGAATGATTTATTTCAGATTTTCTTTCATCACATTCCCGGTGGGTCAGAAGTTTACATACACTCAATTGGTATTTGGTAGCATTGCCTTTAAATTGTTTAACTTGGGTGAAATGTTTCAGGTAACCTTCCACAAGCTTCCCACAATAAGTTGGGTGAATTTTGGCCCATTCCTCCTGACAGAGCTGGTGTAACTGAGTCAGGTTTGTAGGCCTCCTTGCTCGCACATGCTTTTTCAGTTCTGCCCACAAATGTTCAATGGGATTGAGGTCAGGGCCTCATGATGCATATATTTTGTAAAGTGCACCAGTTCCTCCTGCAACAAAGCACCCCCGTGCTTCACGGTTGGGATGGTGTTCTTCGGCTTGCAAGCCTCCCCCTTTTCCCCCCAAACATAACCATGGTCATTATGGCCAAACAGTTCTATGTTTGTTTCATCAGACCAGAGGACATCTCTCCAAAAAGTATGATCTTTGTCCACATGTGCAGTTGCAAACCGTAGCCTGACTTTTTTATGGCGGTTTTGGAGCAGTGGCTTCTTCATTGCTGAACGGCCTTTCAGGTTGTTGATTATAGGACTCGTTTTACTGTGGGTATAGATACTGTTGTACCTGTTTCCTCCAGCATCTTCACAAGGTCCTTGCTGTTGTTCTGGGATTGATTTGCACTTTTCGCACAAAAGTACGTTCATCTCTAGGAGACAGAATGCGTCTCCTTCCTGAGCGGTATGATGGCTGCGTGCTATTGCTTGTAAAAATGAACGTGGTACCTTTAGGCGTTTGTAAATTGCTCCCAAGGATGAACCAGACTTGTGGAGGTCTGCAATTTTTTTCTGAGGTCTTGGCTGATTTCTTTTGATTTTCCCATGATGAAAAGCAAAGAGGCACTGAGTTTGAAGGTAGGTCTTGAAATACATCCACAGGGACACCTCCAATTGACTCAAATGATGTCAATTAGCCTATCAGAAGCCTCTAAAGCCATGACATCGTTTTCTGGAATTTTCCAAGCTGTTTAAAGGCACAGTCAACTTAGTGTTTGTAAACTTCTGACCCACTGGAATTGTGATGCAGTGAATTATAAGTGAAATAATCTGTCTGTCAACAATTATTGGAAAAATGACTTGTCATGCACACAGTAGATGTCCTAACCGACTTGCCAAATCAATAGTTTTTTAACAAGGAATTTGTGGAGTGGTTGATAAACGAGTTTTAATGACTTCAACCTGTGTAAATTCCCGACTTTAACTATACAGTATCAGTCACATCTTTGGTCATGTTCACGTTGGTCAAACAAAAGCACCCTAATTATTGGCTGACAGTAGAGCCTACTGCAATGCAACCAAAGACAGTTGATAAATTATGTTCCACTCAGGTCGTTTACCAATGAAATAAATGGGCATTTCCGGTCTGCTTAATAGCGGGGTGGCTCTCCAATAGGCACTAATGCATTAGCAGCTGGGTCTGGTCATATTAGTTGGCTGTATAGATGGGTTGCTTGTTAAATAAGGATTTTTAAGCCTTGAGACATAGACTATATGTGTGCCATTCAGAGGGTGAATGGGCAATACAAGAAATGTAAATGCCTTTGAACAAGGTATGGTAGAAGGTGCCAGGCGCTGCTGTGTTTTTCACGCTCAATAGTTTCCTGTGTGTATTCAGAATGGTCTACCACCCAAACGACATCTAGCCAACCTGAATCAACTGTGGGAAGCATTGGAGTAAAAATGGGCCAGTATCCCTGTGGAACGCTTTAGACACCTTGTAGAGTCCATTAGGAAGTTGTTCCTAATATTTGGTATACTCAGTGTATATACCTGTTTAAATAGGTCCCCTTGGATCTACACATGTGCTTTGAGTGACATGGCTCTAGTTGAAGTGCATAGAAGCCCCTTGTGCACATCCTCATGACAACAAGCACCTTCATATGATCAGACAAAATCACATTTTCCATGTGTTTCCATTACTAATGGAAATCTCTCCCCCAAAGGGATGTCTGTGTTTGTTTTTCATTTTCCTCCCATCTCCTGTATTCAGAGGGTGACCTTTCACTGGCATGCAGGGATTTGAAACCAAAACAAGGGAGGGCTTTTCACTCCAAATGGATGTGAGATCAGAAACCGTTGTAGACCTACAGCACATAATGGCTTAGAAGGTCTTGGTATCCAACGGGGATAGACAAACAGTGACAAAGCATTGGAAAATGTAACTGAAATGAAGCCACAATGTACACTGCTAGCTTGCCTACAACAAGGCTTGTTTTGTTGGATAGGTCTAAGTGACTGGCTTGTAGTAATAAACACTGACCTTGCCTTTCTGTAAGCCTTTTATTCATCAGGGGCTGAGGGTGAGATATCATCTTAATGAACAGTGTGAAAAGAAACAACTGTAAAATGGTGGCAAACAGAACTGATCCAGAATGCAATTCAGCAATTCATTTTTGCTCCACTCCATTGAGCTTGACACAATGTGAAGCCCCCGCTCGAGCTACAGCCGGGGAGAGAGCAGTAATGATGCACACACACACACACACACACACACACACACACACACACACACACACACACACACACACACACACACACACACACACACACACACACACACACACACACACACACACACACACACACACACACACACACACACACACACACACACACATACACACGCATGCATGCACAGTCCCTTACACACACACATGCACACACACATGCATGCACAGTCCCTTACACACAAAAAGGATCCTACATTCATATTCACCATAGGTAAGGTGGTCCTCTCCCTACCCCGTAAGGGGTGAGGGACCAGAGGTAGAGGAGCAGGACAAATGGGCAGAAGTCATCTCATTCCCCTTCATCATTGTTTACACAGTACCTGAACCAAACACTTATCAGCCATGGACAGAAATTGGTAAAACTTTATTTGGGTGGTCCGTCTGTGTATGTGCAACAGACTATCTATACACTATGCAGACTATCTACAGACTGCAACAGACTATCTGCATCAGTAACATTTCAACTAACTGCTGTGTCTCCTAGCCCTGACCTTAGCCCTAACCTTAACCCTTATCCTAACCCTAAACTGAACCCTAAGCCTAACAGTAACCTTAGCAAGCAGTTGCTTATCAACAGATAGTTTGTTGATAGTATGACCATGTACAGATGGACTATCCAGACAATAAAAATAAAAGGGCACCCAGAAATGTTAAACAAACATGCCTGTTTGTTTTTATGCCCTTGAGAAATGTAGAAACAGAGAGAGCGTGAGTGAGTTTGTGTGTGTTTGTGTGTGCAAGAGGGAGAGAGAGAAAAGAGAAAGGTAGGGGACAGAAAATGCATTCCTCTCTACCTTGTAGGCCTACCCAGTATCGAGGGCTTGGCTTGACAATCTCAGAATTAAATTTAACTTTTTGGTGTTTTGTAACAGATGTCTCTTTGCATTCATCAAAAGACAGATGTACAGTTTGGATTGATTTATTGGTTTTATTTGTCAGAAGAAAAAAAATCCACGTATACACTCATTTTTAAAAAAGCACAACAAAGTCGGGGACTTAATTCCATTGTGGTCCCTATTTTCTGACATAAATAGATATACAATTACATAGATACATACAGACAGATTCCAGATATATAGACAAAAAAAGGGCTTAACTTCCAGATGAGCATGAGGGGGGAGTTTGAGTCCAATTGTTCCAAGCTTGTTTTGGCTGGTCTGTAGCTTATTCTTTAGATGTTTGTGGCTGCTGGTGAACCATGACGAGCAGGCATAATCAAAGTGACACTGGCCTAGCACACTGCCAGAGTCTTCATGTCTCTGGCTACTGTGTTCTTAGGGACCTTCAATGCTGCAGAAATTTTGGGGCACCCGTCCCCAGATCTGTGCCTCGACACAGTCCTGTATCGGAGCTCTACGGACAATTCCTTCAACCTCATGGCTGGGTTCTTTCCCTGACATGCACTGTCAACTGTGGGACCTTATATAGACAGGTGTGTGCCTTTCCAATATGTCCAATCAATTGAATTTGCCACATGTGGACTCCAATTAACTTGTAGAAACATCTCAAGGATGATCAATGGAAACAGGATGCACCTGAGCTGAATTTCGAGTCTCATAGCAAAGGGTCTGAATATTTATGTAATATGGTATTTATTTTTTATTTTTTGTTGACAGTGCATGGGTCTGAATTCTTATGTTCTAAAAACCTGTTTTCGCTTTGTCATTATGGGTTACTGTGTGTAGATTGATGATGACAAAACATTTATTTAATCCATTTTAAAATAAGGCTGTAACATAATACAATGTGGAAAAAGTCCGAATGCATTGTATTTTATCTGTAGCCTAGTAAACGGTGTGCTTTCCAATGATGTCAGATAAAAAAATGTAATGACATGTACTTTACTTACATATAAGGCTGGATGTAAACCTCGTTATTAGCTAGGTTTCTACCAATTTCCAGACAGATTTTCATGCAAATATTCTAATATCCGCATAAAAACAATGTGTATTTTCCCTCCAGAGATCTATTTCCATCAAATTGACTTGTTTTGGATAAAAAGCTGTGCGTGACGACGTATTACACATAACATACTTGTCCTGTTACATTCCCATGCCCCTGTTACATTCCCATTCACCTGTTACATTCCCATGCCCCTGTTACATTCCCATGCCCCTGTTACATTCCCATGCCCCTGTTACATTCCCATGCACCTGTTACATTCCCATGCACCTGTTACATTCCCATGCCCCTGTTACATTCCCATGCACCTGTTACATTCCCATGCCCCTGTTACATTCCCATGCCCCTGTTACATTCCCATGCACCTGTTACATTCCCATGCCCCTGTTACATTCCCATGCACCTGTTACATTCCCATGCACCTGTTACATTCCCATGCCCCTGTTACATTCCCATGCACCTGTTACATTCCCATGCCCCTGTTACATTCCCATGCCCCTGTTACATTCCCATGCACCTGTTACATTCCCATGCCCCTGTTACATTCCCATGCACCTGTTACATTCCCATGCCCCTGTTACATTCCCATGCCCCTGTTACATTCCCATGCCCCTGTTACATTCCCATGCCCCTGTTACATTCCCATGCCCCTGTTACATTCCCATGCCCCTGTTACATTCCCATGCCCCTGTTACATTCCCATGCCCCTGTTACATTCCCATGCCCCTGTTACATTCCCATGCCCCTGTTACATTCCCATGCCCCTGTTACATTCCCATGCACCTGTTACATTCCCATGCACCTGTTACATTCCCATGCCCCTGTTACATTCCCATGCACCTGCTACATTCCCATGCCCCTGTTACATTCCCATGCACCTGTTACATTCCCATGCCCCTGTTACATTCCCATGCCCCTGTTACATTCCCATGCACCTGTTACATTCCCATGCCCCTGTTACATTCCCATGCCCCTGTTACATTCCCATGCACCTGTTACATTCCCATGCACCTGTTACATTCCCATGCCCCTGTTACATTCCCATGCACCTGTTACATTCCCATGCCCCTGTTACATTCCCATGCCCCTGTTACATTCCCATGCACCGATTTAAATGGGTTTCCATTGCCTTTTCAACTCTACTGATTGTTTTGTCCCCCCCAAAAAATTGTGTTACAGTATACAGTGCATTCGGAAAGTATTCAGACCCATTGACTTTTAACACATTTTGTTACGTTACAGACGTTTTCTAAAATGGAGTACATAAAGAAATGTACTCATCATTCTACACACAATACCCCATGATGACGAAGTGAAAACAGGTTTTTAGATATCAATCAATCAAATGTATTTATAAAGCCCTTTTTACATCAGCTGATGTCACAAAGTGCTATACAGAAACCCAGCCTGAATCCCCAAACAGCAAGCAATGCAGATGTAGAAGCATTAGTTTGATTTGTTTTCATGTATTTAAAAAAATATAAAATAAATACCATATTACATAAATATTCAGACCCTTTGCTATGAGACTCAAAATTGAGCTCAGGTGCATCCTATTTCCATTCATCATCCTTGAGAGGTTTCTACAACTTGATGGAGTCTGGGGTAAATTCAATTAATTGGACATGATTTGAAAAGGCACACGACACACCTGTCTATGTAAGGTCCCATATTTGACAGTGCATGCTAGAACAAAAACCAAGCCATGAGGTCAAAGGAATTGTCCGTAGAACTCCAAAACGGGATTGTGTCGAGGCACAGATCTGGAGAAGGGTGCCCCAAAAATTTCTGCAGCATTGAAGGTCCCCAAGAACACAGTGGTCTCCATCATTCATAAATGGAAGAAGTTTGGAACCACCAAAACTCTTCCTAGAGCTGGCCGCCAAGCCAAACTGAGCAATCGGGGGAGGAGAGCCTTGGTCAGCGAGGTGATCAAGAACCCGATGGTCACTCTGACAGAGCTCCAGAGTTCCTCTGAGGAGATGGGAGAACCTTCCAGAAGGACAACCATCTCTGCAGCACTCCACTAATCAGGCCTTTATGGTAGAGTGGCCAGATGGAAGCCACTCCTCAGTAAAAGGCACATGACAGCCCGCTTGGAGTTTGTCGAAGGCAACCTAAAGTACTCTGACCATGAGAAACAAGATTCTCTGTTCTGATGAAACCAAGATTGAGCACTTTGGCCTGAATGCCAAGCGTCACGTCTGAAGGACATGGTGGTGGCAGCATCATGCTGTGGGGAAGATTTTCGGCGGCAGGGACTGGGAGACTAGTCAGGATTGAGGCAAAGAGGACAACGACCCTAAGCACATAGCCAAGAAAACGCAGGAGTGGCTTCGGGACAAGTCTCTGAATGTCCTTGAGTGGCCCAGCCAGAGCCCAGACTTGAACCCGATCTAACATATCTGGAGAGACCTGGAAATAGTTGTGCAGCGATGCTCCCCATCCAACCTGACAGAGCTTGAGAGGATCTGCAGAGAAGAATGGGAGAAACTCCCCAAATACAGGTGTGCCACGGTTGTAGCTTCATACCCAAGAAGACTTGAGTCTGTAATCGCTGCCAAAGGGGACAAACAAAGTACTGAGTAAAGGGTCTGAATACTTATGTAAATGTGATATTTTCCTTTTTTCCTTTTCATAAATGTGCAAACATTTCTAAGAACCTGTTTTTGTTTTGTCATTATGGGGTATTGTGTGTAGATTGATGAGGGAAAACAACTATTTAATCAGTTTTAGATTAAGGCTCTAGCGTAACAAAATGTGGAAAAAGCCAAGGGGTCTGAATACTTTCTGAATGCACTGTATAGCGAATGTACCCACTCTGGTCATGGCACTTGTGCTCTAGCCAACAGCTCACAGATAGAGTGCGAGTATAGACTACATGAGATTATTATGGACAAAAGAGCAATATTATTTGTATTTGTCAAACTGCAGCCAAGCATCGATCAAAACATCAAGACCCTCAATATTTATTGAAAAAGAGCATCAAGCTCATCACCCTGCATTTTCAACACCCTGCGAAGTTCATCATAATTTATTTAATCTGTAGCCTAATAAACCACATGCTTTCCCGGGTCGTAGTGGCAGGACTACCCAACATGTCATCGCGTGACTACAATTTTACTTTGATATGATGCTAATTATAACAATGTGTGCATAAAGGCATTTCTACTGCCAATTCTCGCATAATGAATTTTACCGTCACAAAAAGATTTCACTTTGTCTTGAGTATTTTGTTTCGTCAACATTTGGAAAGTTTACAGACACAAATGCTGTTTCCATCAGGCCTGTTATTTTTCATCCGACATGTACTTTACGTTCATAAAAAGGTTGAATGGGAACCTGGTTAGTGTCAAGTGTTTTGAGGATGCTGGAATTAGATTTTGGACAAACTTGCACATACCTACAGGATACTTTTGAAGTAGCCTATCAGATTAAAACATTGTGACTGTTTGACCACATATAAAATGTAATACATTGTAAAAGTTACATGATAAATATTTAGGTTCTAGGTTCTAGGTGCGTGATGAATAGCTGCTCGGATTGGAGAGGAGGCAGAGCGGCCGTTGAAGCTGTTGAAATCGCTCTGCCATTGCCTGGTTGCAAAAATTCTAATTCAAATTTCAGTTTTTGTGACAAAACAAGCAAGTATAGTGTAGATAATCATTGTATCATATAAACCGCTGTGAAATATATTTTACATAACCAAAAATATTGTGTTTCCAGCTGGTTCAAGCTGGTGAACAAATCCGGAAGTAAAAGATGCAAAAACAAAATTTAGAACACATAGAACAGATCTACTACTTCATAGACTCGCTTTCAATGAGAATGACAGATCTATAACTCACATTTCTATGCGAATTTGGTTAAGGTGCCCAAAAAAGTTAAATATTGCATCTTTAAGCTTTGCTGAATAACTCTGCCTGCAGGGGGCGTATGTGGCCACGTTATTTCAGGATGACTTGATGATCTGCAATAGGCAGCGCATCTCAGTACCAGAAGCATAAATACAGCCAGACTGGTCTGCTACTGTGCCTTTCTAGACGCTATATACTGTCCAGAGTAGACACACTACTTATCCAAATGTAAAGAAACATTCAAATCACAGGGATTTTGCACCGTTGGCTAAGATAGAAGAAACTATCTAGTAAACCTTTTGGTAGCAAGATTACAAGATTGTTATATTTATGCACCAAATGGTTGTTTTATTTAACAGACTAAGGTTCTTAGGACACTCTCTCTCCTTTCCGAGTTAACTCTGGGACTAAACACCTCCCTCTGCAACTGGATCCTGGACTTCCTGATGGAACTCCCCAAAGTGGTAAGAGTAGGCAACAATACATCTGCCACGCTGATCCTTAACACTGGGGCCCCTCAGGGGTGTGTACAGTCCCCTCCTGTATTCCCTGTTCACCCACGACTGTGTGGCCAAACACGACTCCACCACCATCATTAAGTTTGCTGACGACACAACAGTGGTAGGCCTGATCACATCAGAGTGATCTTCCTCAATGGAGGTCAGAGTGAGCTTCCTCAATGTGAGCAAGACAAAGGAGCTGATCATGGACTACAGGAAAAGGCGGGCCGAACAGGCCCCTATTAACATTGACGGGGCTGTAGTGGAGCTGTTCGAGAGTTTCAAGTTCCTTGGTGTCTGCATCACCAACAAACTATCATGGTCCAAACACACCAAGACAGTCGTGAAGAGGGCACGACAAAACCTTTTCCCCCTCAGGAGACTGAAAAGATTTGGCATGGGTCCCCAGATCCTCAAAAGTTTCTACAGCTGCACCATCGAGAGCATCCTGACCAGTTGCATCACCGCCTGGTATGGCAACTGCTCAGCATCTGACTGGAGGACGCTACAGAGGGTAGTGTGAACGGGCCAAGCTTCCTGCCATCCAGGACCCATATAATAGGCGGTGTCAGAGGAAAGCCCATAAAATTGTCAGAGACTCCAGTCACCCAAGTAATAGACTGTTTTCTCTGCTACCGCACGGCAAGCAGTACCAGAGAGCCAAGGCTTGGACCAAAAGACTCCTCAACAGGTTCTACCTCCAAGCCATTATACTGCTGAACAATTCATAAAAATCGCCATTGATTTACATCCCCCCTCTCGTACACTGCTGCTACTCGCTGTTTGTTTGTTACTTATGCATAGTCACTTTGCTCCCACCTACATGTACATACTACCTCAAATAGCCTGTACCCCTGCACACTGACTCGGTACCGGTGCCCACTGTATATAGCCTCTTATTGTTATTGTATTACTTTTTATTTTAGTCTACTTGGTAAATATTTTCTTCTTCTTGAACTGCACTGTTGGTTAAAGGCATGTACAGTGCAGCAAACTCTCTCCAGAAGTTCAGTGAGGATCTCTGAATGATCCAATGTTGACCTAAATGACTGAACTGAACATTTTTCCCATTCCTCCTTGCAAAACAGCTCGAGCTCAGTGAGGTTGGATGGAGAGCATTTGTGAACAGCAGTTTTCAGTTCTTTCCACAGATTCTCGATTGGATTCAGGTCTGGACTTTGACTTGGCCATTCTAACACCTGGATATGTTTATTTTTGAACCATTCCATTGTAGATTTTGCTTTATGTTTTGGATCATTGTCTTTTTGGAAGACAAATCTCCGTCCCAGTCTCAGGTCTTTTGCAGACTCCATCAGGTTTTCTTCCAGAATGGTCCTGTGTTTGGCTCAATCCATCTTCCCATCAATTTTAACCATCTTCCCTGTCCCTGCTGAAGAAAATCAGGCCCAAACCATGATGCTGCCACCACCATGTTTGACAGTGGGGATGGTGTGTTCAGCTGTGTTGCTTTTACGCCAAACATAACGTTTTGCATTGTTGCCAAAAAGTTCAATTTTGGTTTCATCTGACCAGAGCACCTTCTTCCACATGTTTGGTGTGTCTCCCAGGTGGCTTGTGGCAAACTTTAAACAACACTTTTTATGGATATCTTTAAGAAATGGCTTTCTTCTTGCCACTCTTCCATAAAGGCCAGATTTGTGCAATATACGACTGATTGTTGTCCTATGGACAGAGTCTCCCACCTCAGCTGTAGATCTCTGCAGTTCATCCAGAGTGATCATGGGCCTCTTGGCTGCATCTCTGATCAGTCTTCTCCTTGTATGAGCTGAAAGTTTAGAGGGACGGCCAGGTCTTGGTAGATTTGCAGTGGTCTAATACTCCTTCCATTTCAATATTATCGCTTGCACAGTGCTCTTTGGGATGTTTAAAGCTTGGGAAATATTTTTGTATCCAAATCCGGCTTTAAATTTCTTCACAACAGTATCTCGGACCTGCCTGGTGTGTTCCTTGTTCTTCATGATGCTCTCTGAGCTTTTAACGGACCTCTGAGACTATCACAGTGCAGGTGCATTTATACGGAGACTTGATTACACACAGGTGGATTGTATTTATCATCATTAGTCATTTAGGTCAACATTGGATCATTCAGAGATCCTCACTGAACTTCTGGAGAGAGTTTGCTGCACTGAAAGTAAAGGGGCTGAATCATTTTGCACGCCCAATTTTTCAGTTTTTGATTTGTTAAAAAAGTTTGAAATATCCAATAAATGTCGTTCCACTTCATGATTGTGTCCCACTGGTTGTTGATTCTTCACAAAAAAATACAGTTTTATATCTTTATGTTTGAAGCCTGAAATGTGGCAAAAGGTTGCAAAGTTCAAGGGGGGCGAATACTTTCGCAAGGCATTGTAGGAAGCCGATTCTAGATGTAATTTTGGATTGGAGATGTTTAATATGAGTCCGGAAGGAGAGTGTACAGTCTAGTCAGACACCTAGGTATTTGTAGTCCACATATTCTAAGTCAGAACCGTCCAGTGTAGTGATGCTAGTCAGGCGGGCGGGTGTTGCCAGCAATCGGTTGAAAAGCTTGCATTTAGTTTTACTAGTGTTTAAGAGCAGTTGGAGGCCACGGAAGGAGTGTTGTATGCCATTGAAGCTCGATTGGAGGTTAGTTAACACAGTGTCCAAAGAGGGGCCAGATGTATACAGAATAGTATTGTCTGAGTAGAGGTGGATCAGGGAATCACCAGCAGCAAGAGCGACATCGTTGGTATATGCAGAGAAAAGAGTCGGCCGAGAATTGAACCCTGTGGTACCCCCATAGAGACTGCCAGAGGTCTGGACAACAGGCCCTCCGATTTGACACACTGAACTCTATCTGAGAAGTAGTTGGTGAACCAGGTGAGGTAGTCATTTGAGAAACCAAGGCTGTTGAGTCTGCCGATAAGAATACGGTGATTGACAGAGTCGAAAGCCTTGGCCAGATCGATGTAGGCCGTGTGTGGTCAGCCAACATTAAAGCAGATAAAAATGGTTGATGTAAGAGTCAAAACCACTATCTGTATGTGACGATAGAACTATGATGCATAGGTGGAGAATTTCATTTGAATCACAGAAAGTTGACATAACTCAACTTATATAGTATACTTCAACGTTATTTAATTGTGTGAGTGTGTGTTTCTGTGGTTGTGTGAATGGTGTACTTAAGTGCACAGGTTTACTGTTTGTTCCATGTGCATGAAGTATGCATTACCTGCTGCCCAGCTTACTGGCGAACCCTCAGGGTTTTCAGGAAGTGACAAACATTTACTTCCTCTGACCTGAACCCATTAGCTCTCCACAGATGCCTCTCTGTCAAAGTCAATGCAGTACTGAATGGAATTGATGAGTGCATGTTCCAAAATGTAACCTCACACCCTTTATTTACACTGTGGTATTTCCTCATAACACTGTTTCAAAGAAGAAAAAAAACGAAACGAAAAAAAAAAACATTCTCTCTCTCCCTCTCTGTCTTACACTCTCTCTCTACCCCCCTCTCTCTCTAAGACCACACAAACACATCCTGTATCAGTTTGACTACCCCAGCCACTCTTATGCATGATTGTCTCACACCTCTCTGTATGTTAGACTAACAAAAAATTGTCAACAGTTATTTGGGACAGTACACACATAAAACAAACAAAATAGCAAAACGAATAGTTCCCCATGGATCGCGTGAGTATATAGACAGACTCTTAAGTTGATCCTTTCATCCCAATTGTAAAGACAAGTAAACTCAACTAAATGGTCAAAAGCATTGAAAAACACCAAGTGATTTAATGTGATTGAGTCAATGTGAAACTGATCTTAATGTCATGTACTACATTCTACACTGAGGTAGTTCAGAATGTAGTATGTTCTGGGGTGTCAGACCTCTTACAGTTGCAATACTTTATGTGGTTTCTTTTATGAAATGACTGTGAGAAATACAGAGAGGTTAGATAGAAGGGCCTTAGATAATACATAATTTAATATAATCTATTTCTATGGCTCAGACAGAGTGGCCAAGACAGGGCTCAAATCCCCGTTGCCAAGGGGATGTGTGGTATGGAGTGGGCAGCGCTTCCACTAGGCCAGACTCCTGCACTCTCTCTTGGTGCATTTCCACTGAGGATTTACCCCAGTGTTTTACCCAAAAGGCTCTGACTTTTCTGTTCCCAACTGCCTGGACTGGCACCCGTGTCTCACTGGGCCATGGCTTCGGCGGACACAATAACATGAACATAAAACACTGGTGACACCCTGGTGTGTGGGTAAGTTCAGGTGGCAGGTGGGGGACAGGGGAAGCAGATAGCTGCTTAGTGGCTATTCAGCAGCCTGATGGTCTAGGGGAAGAAGCTATTGGCCAGTCTGACAGTTTTGGGGGACGGGATCATCGATGGGGAATGAGGCTTTGGATATGAAATTCACATTGAAATCCTACTCTGAGCACACAGTAAATCACTCAGTAATAAAAAGCTGAGTGGGTATGTGTGATGTTTCGGGAATCAAAACATTCTCACACTGTCCTTTAAAGTAAAGCACTTAAAACATTGTCATTGTTGCTTTACTCTATCAAATCAAATCAAATGTATTTAAAAAGCCCTTTTTACATCAGATGTCAGAAAGTGCTTGTACAGAAACCCAGCCTAAAATCTCACACATCAAGCAATGCAGATGTGGAAGCATGGTGGCTAGGAAAAACTCCCTAGAAATGCAGGAACCTAGTAAGTAACCTAGAGAGGAACCAGGCTCTGAGGGGTGGCAAGTCATCCTGTGGCTGTGCCGGGTGGAGATTATAAGATTACACGGCCATTAATGACCAACAGGGTCAAATAATAGATGACCAACAGGGTCAAATAATAATCACAGTAGTTGTAGAGTGGTAACAGGTCACAGGAGTAAATGTCAGTTGGCTGAGCATTCAGAGGTTGAGACAGCAGGTGTGGTAGAGAGAGTGAGAGAGCGAGAGAGAGGGAGGGTCGAAAACAGCAGGTCCGGGACAATGTAGCACGTCCTGTGAACAGTTCCATAGTCACAGGCAAAACAGCAGAAACTGGATCAGCATCATGACCAGGTGGACTGGGGACAGCCAGGAGTCATTATGCCAGGTAGTCCTGATGCATGGTCCTAGGGCTCAGGTTCTCCTGGAGGGGAGAGAGAGAGGAGAATTAGAGAGAGTATATTTAAGTTCACACCAGATAAGACAGGAGAATTTTACCAGATAGGACAGACTGACCCTAGCCCCCCGGCACATAGACTATTGCAGCATAGATACTGGAGGCTGAGATGGCGATACCCAGGCGGAGATGGCGATACCCCCGGACAAGGCCAAGCAGGCAAGATATAACCCCACCCACTTTGCCAAAGCACAGCCCCCACACCACTAGAGGGATATCAACAGACCACCAATTTACTAACCGTAGACTAGGCTGAGTAAAGCCCACAAAGATTTGGCTAGAAATTCTAGGGACAATGAGGAGGCCTGCGTCTTGTGACCATAGCGTATGTGTAGGTATGTACGGCAGGACCAAATCAGAGAGATAGGTAGGAGCAAGCCAATGCTCCAATGCTTTGTAAGGTAGCAGTAAAACCTTGACATCAGCCCTTGCCTTTTAATAGGAAGACAGTGTAGAGGCTAGCACTGGAGTAATATGATACAATTTTGGGGTTCCAGTCAAGATTCTAGCAGCCATATTTAGCACTTACTGAAGTTTATTTAGTAATGTATCCAGGTAGCCAGAGAGTAGAGCATTGCAGTTGTCTAATCTAGAAGTGACAAAAGCATTAGTTTTTCTGCACCATTTTTGGACAATGAGTTTCAGATCGTTGCTATGTTACGAAGATGGAAAAGAACGCTCTTGAAATTTGCTTGATATGTTCGCCAAAAGAGAGTCCAGAGTAAGGCCGCGATCCTTCACATATTATTTGAGACTACTGTACAACCATCAACATTAACTGTCAGATGAAACAGCAGATCTCTCTGTTTCTTGGGACCTAGAACTAGCAGTCTTTCAGTGAGATTCCAGTGAGATTGCAAAAGTGAACACCACCATGTTTAGTTTTACCCCAGTGGCATACGAGATTTTTAGGTGAGCAGTGCCCAATTTGTCAAAGGCAGGGGGCGCAACATATTTTGTTTGTCCATTCCCAGCTCTCCTCTCCAGGGTGCTGTTGGAGAGATCCCTCTCTACAGCGCTCCACCAACGTTCTGTCAAAAAAAATATAAATCATGTAAATCATGTAGCAGCTATAGGATATGGTAGAAAGAGGCCTTTTCTGTAGCCTACAGGATGGAGATAAAACGTATGACAATGTAATGACACGAACGCTTTTTGCATCATGCAGGTTTCTCTAAATGGAGCTCAATTAGATAAAAACTATTCTGTCATGTTAACAAACAACATATCCTAAAAACAGGACATGTCAAACTAAAATGGACAGTATGGAATGAACAATCACAACTGCTGTCCGTTGTCATGATCAGTGGTTTCAAGTTTGTATCCTTCAATTTTTGATCATTGCGAAAAAATAAAATACTTATGCATTTCCTGCTGTGTAAACACATTGCAAATAGGCTTGCGATAACTCCTCATAAAGCTGGGTATCTGATATTCAGAGTTTAAATAGCCAAATTGATTAGTCACAGGAATCAGGACTAATAAAGCCAATGCAATGGCCTGCTTTACAAATGGTGGGAGGGGCCGGCCGGGTTGTCCTTGTACCATCGCGCTCCAGCGACTCCTGTGGCGGGCTGGGCGCAATCTACGCTGACACGGTCGCCAGATGTACGGTGTTTCCTCTGACACATTGGTGCGGCTGGATTCTGGGTTAAGCAAGCATTCTGTCAAGAAGCAGTGTGGCTTGGTGGGGTTGTGTTTCAGAGGACACACGCCTCCCCCAAGTCCATATGGGAGTTGCAGCGAAGGGACAAATTGGGGAGAAAAATGGGGGGAAAACATTTAAATAAAACAATGGTCCACTCCCCAAAGGACTTCCAGCCAACTTGATACAACGATGGGAAGCATTGGAGTCAACATGGGTCAGCATTCCCAGTTGAATGCTTTCAACATCTTGTAGCTCCATGGCCAGATGAATTGAGGCTGTTCTGAAGGCAAAAGGGTGCGTAAATCAATATTAGGAATGTGTTCCTAATGTTTTGTATATGAAGGCTATCTGCCTTTTTTGATGGATATTGCCGTAGCACAAACTAGATGCAGTCTAGACACAGCAGCAGTACACATGGAATGTAGGATGAATACGAAGGGTACGGGGCAACAGAAGGCGGACAGCAGAGGGGCTAATGATCTTGGAGATGGGAAGGGCCGATAAACATGGGGGGACAGTTTAAGAGACTCCACCCCGAGGGGCAGATCTCGGGTGGACAGCCATACCTTCTGCCCGAGACGATACCGGGGGCCGGGATCCGATGGTGATCCGCTTGTCATCGATACCTGGAGGTGGTCTTGACCGGGCTCTCCTACAGGTACGATGACAGCGGCGGAAAAAAACATCTAGGCAGAAGGTATGCCGACCTCCGCTTCCTGCTTAGGGAAGAGCCGGGGCTGATACCCCAGGGAACTCTCAAAGGGAGATAGGCCCGTGGCAGAGCAGGGAAGGGTGTTGCGGATGTATTTGACCCACACGCTGCTGGCTCCAGGTGGTGGGGTTGGTGGAGACAAGGCAGCGCAGGGTAGTCTCGAGGTCCTGGTTGGCTTACTCCGACTGGCCGTTGGACTGGAACCCGGAGGACAGGCTGGCCAACGACCCAATGAGGGTGCAGAACGCCTTCTAGAACTGGGACGAGAACTGCGGATGGAGTCAGGAACGAACTTCCGGGGTGTGGGATGTCTCGCTTCCTCTTCCGTCTCTGGAGCAACTGCAGATACGTGTAGTCGACTGCAGTCAAAACGTCATGACCTTGGATCACATGGTTTTTGTAAAGTTCATGCAGTCAACATGTTGGCTCAAGTCAGACGTATCCCCTTTGATAAGTGGTGACCAACCATTTTCACTGACTGATCTGCTCAAATGCGCCCATTGTCTTGGAGCCGGTTTGTCTTAAAACATGACTGAAAACTGTGGGTCAGGTATCCTTACGACGACCACCGACTGACCATATGACCACTGGTGTTGCACATTAGAGACAGACAAAGCCTCGACCAACTCTTTATTATAACCCTAGAACCAATAAACACTCCAGTGTGTAGTGTATATTTGCTCACATGTCCATGCATATCATTTAAACACTCAATATAATCAACACATTCCTAAAAGAAGGCACCTACTGTTTCACTCACAACATATCGTAAACAGAATAAATCCCTTTTTAAAAAGGTTCTAAAATGAATGATTCTGAGTGGGTAAACACATACTCTCATACACACCATACATTTTGGTACCCTTGGTTAATGAGCACTATGTACATGAAGTGCTTGGTTTTCCCCTGAGGAGAAGATTGCAGTTTGCTGTGAAGCATTTTGGTTCACTCTCAAAAAAAAACAAAGCCAGAACATTTCAGAAAGTCAATATACAGTATCTATAAGCCCAGTCATTTACACAGTGCTGTGCATAAAGTAATAACCAGCTAAATGCAGTGTATCTACAGACATAAAAGCACATCGCTCTGTGCATAGTACTGTCGCAGAAAGTACATTTATGATTAGAATTGGTAACATTTTAGGCATTATAATATCACCAGATTATTTCAATATTATTAAGATTTACTTTGTAAAGTAAAACTTTCTTCCTCTTAGTCATTTAGCAGACGCTCTTATCCAAAGTGTGTGTATACATTTTCATACTGGTCCCCCATGGGAATGGAACCCAGAAACCTGGTGTTACAAGCACCATGCTCTACCAACTGAGCCACACAGGACTGACTATCTTAACCAGTTGAAGCAGTACCACACAGGACGCCTATTGCCCTGGGTGTGGTTTCAAAGCCAGTTATCCACTTTGAGAGTGACGCTACCTTTGTACATTTAGACCAGGGACAGGCAAACTCTGGCCCACATGACCATTCAATCCAGCCCACGGGAGGTACAAAATAATCAAATACATGTGGGGGGAATTATAATTTTGGTTAACATAAACACTCCAGGCCACACTTGAATGTCTAAAACTAGATAGAACATTATAATGGACCTATTTGATTTGATGGCCTACCCCAGACAACGCTGAGCCAATTGTGCGCCACCCTATGGGACTCCCAACCGCAGCCAGTTGTAATTCAGCCTGGAATCGAACAAGGGTCTGTAGTGACATCTCTAGCACTGAGATGCTGTGCCACTAGGGAGCCCAATGGGTTATTTATAATGGACCCATTTACAATGGACCTATTTTCTGGCCCGCAAATTGATTAAAAATAATGTATAGATAAAATAAGCCCCCCAAAATCTGTACGGCCCTTCATCGAATTTCTAAATCCCGATATGGCCCTCAAGCCAAAAAGTTTGCCCACCCCTGGCTTAAACAATGAGGTATCCTAACATACTAAATACTCTAATATGCGGGCTAATGCTAGGCTAGGGCTGGAGAGTGGATGTCTGGTGGGATGTAAACAGGGTGGCTGGTAACAGTGAGAGTGTGGAAGCCTCAGGGGTCGGTCATGCCCTCTGTGCGGTTGCAGAGCGACTCATAGAGTTCAGAGGTCAGTGAGTAGTTAGAGAAGGCCTGCTTGAATTCCTGCAGGGGGCAGTAGACTCCACTACAGCCTGGAATCAACTGGTCCTACAGACACAAAAAAACAAAGAACATAAGAAAGAGACACACACAAAAAGAGATCACTATCACAGTGTTTAAATATGAGCCTTGCCTCTTCCCTAGCACACTTGCGCCCTAGACCAAGTTCTCAGTTCGGAAAATATGGCACTGGACAATGTGACCGGGAAGATTTAAATTTACCTGCCATTTGAGAAATGTACCGGACCCATAAGCATTGGATGTATAACCCATTAGGGCAAATACAATTTGCGGGAAAACACCATTCAAAAGAGCGCACCTGGGAAAACACCATTCTAAACAGCACAGCTGGGAAAACACCATTCTAAACAGCACAGCTGGGAAAACACCATTCTAAACAGCACAGCTGGGAAAACACCATTCTAAACAGCACAGCTGGGAAAACACCATTCTAAACAGCACAGCTGGGAAAACACCATTCAAAAGAGCGCACCTGGGAAAACACCATTCTAAACAGCACAGCTGGGAAAACACCATTCTAAACAGCACAGCTGGGAAAACACCATTCTAAACAGCACAGCTGGGAAAACACCATTCTAAACAGCACAGCTGGGAAAACACCATTCTAAACAGCACAGCTGGGAAAACACCATTCTAAACAGCACAGCTGGGAAAACACCATTCTAAACAGCACAGCTGGGAAAACACCATTCTAAACAGCACAGCTGGGAAAACACCATTCTAAACAGCACAGCTGGGAAAACACCATTCTAAACAGCACAGCTGGGAAAACACCATTCTAAACAGCACACCTGATAGCTATTCCATATGTGAGAGATGGAAATCTATGTTGGAAACTTAGAAAGAGGGGGAATCTAAAGTGGCAACAACTACGATGGGTGTGGATTGTTTCAAAAATTACACGGTCGTAGTCTGATGTCTATTTGGGAAGCACGCTTGGCAATAGGCTTAGCGGATTATTGAATTGCGGCTGTCAGTGAAAAACATCTAAAATGTGTGTGAAGATAATGTGTCTTGAGCATAATTTTTAAATGTTGAGACAAGAAGGGGGTGTGTCTCTCCAGAACGGCTCAGCTGTCTCCTGCCAATTCTTGTGCATTCATTGTTTGTGTGAATTGTTTGCCCTTACATTAAAAAAAATATTCCCCAGAACATGTCACCAGTAGTAAATGTAAAGTGTTTAACATCCAATGCAAATGATAACATATTAAAACTATAGTTCTTTACGGTAAGCTATATCAATCAAATGTATCAATCAAATGTATTTATACATTTATAAAGCCCTTTTTACACCAGCTGATGTCACAAAGTGCTATATATTTCAAAAATCTTTCCAACAATCTCATCCTCAATAATCACCAATCCTTGGTGTGTAAGAACAAGGGCAGTTATAGGCTATGAGCTCTATGCACTAATTTCTTTAGCCACCAATGGGTCACGGTGTGCCAATACGGCAGAGGCTGGTGATCTTGCATTAGTTGATTTTTAACTTTTAGATTTTAAATCATTTTAATTCAGATTATGATTAACCACATGACAATGATTTTGAGAAACAAAAACGTTATTTATAAAATAAAACTAATCCACAAAAATTATTATATGAAAATCATAACTGGCATGCATAACAGTAGACATGGCAGGATAAATTGTAAGCTTCCCCAAACTTGAAACTCATGTGCCACCTATGAAGTCTTAATAAAATAATTGCCTACACGTTTCCATGGTCAGATTTAGCATATAGGCTACTTTGAAGCAAGGTAAAACAGGCCTCATAATATGAAATAAAACATTCAGGTTTCAAACAATTAAGTACGTTTTCAAAATGCATACTGCCTTCAGCTCACATTGTAAAGTGGAGGGTGACACACTGATAGCCTTTTTGACTGCACTTGAATGGTGAATGGGAGGCGATCTTTAAATCGTACACCAAAACTGTTTTAACACACGATACACACAGGCCAATTTAATTCCATAAAATGATGCTAGTTAACCTATAGACCAGTGGAGGAAGGCTCCTAATAATGTCTGAAACGGAGTGAATGGAATCAAACACATAGTTTCCATGTGTTTGATACCATTCAACTGATTCCACTCCAGTCATTACCACACGCCGTTCCCCCCAATTAAGGTGCCACCAACCTCCTGTGCTATAGACCGATAAGCATGATGGTCAAATGTATTTCCATCAACTGGTATTTCCATCAATGAATAAAAAGCATTATTTTGCAATGGGATTTTTTTTCTGGGTGGCAACAGTTTAATTTATCGGCTTTTCATTTATTTAATTTGGGCCAAAATCCGGCAATTGCCGGCTAACGGAAACCCTGCCCTAGACCATACCTTGCCAATGTAGGACACTTTGACAAAGGCCTCTTTGGTTTGCCTGTGTTGATGCAGCTCCAGGGTGATGTCAGCGGCGTACGGTGGCCATTGCATGTCAAAAACCCCCAGGGCCATGAGACAGGGCATCAGAGTGGTGTCGTGGGCAGAGTACAGGAACAGCTTCCTGAGAGAAAAAACACATATGTGAAAATGCCCTCAGAAAATGTCTGATGTTCAGTAACAAGTAGGGGTAGGGAACGAAAAACTAAGAATGTGCCATTTACAAAATCACATTTGCTACCATCAAGTGGTTGGGTTGAGATCTGCAGCTCAATAAATCTCTTATTGGCTGTGTTTTATATTGCAGTCCTCTAGTACCCCCCCCCAACAGTACATATTTTGTTTGTGGCCCTGGACAAGCACACCTGATTCTACATGTCAACTAATCATCAATTCCTTGCAGGCACTCCCTTCTCAAATCAAACCGTAATCTGCACCACTCATTCATGTTGTCACCAAGGCAGCATGATGCATCGTTCAGAAACATGCATCTCTTTTCCATAAAATACAGTGGGGCAAAAAAGTATTTAGTCAGCCACCAATTGTGCAAGTTCTCCCACTTAAAAATATGAGAGAGGCCTGTAATTTTCATCATAGGTACACTTGAAAACCTTGTGAAGACTTACAGAAAACTACTTATTAAAAAATACTTATTTTCCACCATAATTTGCTAATAAATAAATTAAAAATCCTACAATGTGATTTTCTGGATTTTTTCCCCTCATTTTGTCTGTCATAATTGAAGTGTACCTATGATAAAAATGACAGGCCTCTCTCATCTTTTTAAGTGGGAGAACTTGCACAATTGGTGGCTGACTAAATACTTTTTTGCCCCACTGTATATGTTCAAATGTTCAAACTCGTTTTCATTGGGAAGGCAGATAAATCAAAAGCAATCACTTTTGCATGTGAAAACACTGAATCTTACTCATCTTGGACTGGACGTGCTACCTGTCCCAGACCTGCTGTTTTCAACTCTCTAGAGACAGCAGGAGCGGTAGAGATACTCTCAATGATCGGCAAAGAAAAGCCAACTGACATTTACTCCTGAGGTGCCGACTTGTTGCACCCTCGACAACTACTGTGATTATTATTATTTGACCATGCTGGTAATATTGAACATTTGAACATCTTGGCCATGTTCTGTTATAATCTCCACCTGGCACAGCCAGAAGAGGACTGGCCACCCCTCATAGCCTGGTTCCTCTCTAGGTTTCTTCCTAGGTTTTGGCCTTTCTAGGGAGTTTTTCCTAGCCACCGTGCTTCTACACCTGCATTGCTTGCTGTTTGGGGTTTTAGGCTGTGTTTCTGTACAGCACTTTGAGATATCAGCTGATGTACGAAGGGCTATATAAATACATTTGATTATTATTATTTTTTGTTGTTGATTAATCCACATGCTAAAATCTAGGTCACTTCGTCGTTGGCCAGAGCGGGGCACCCGGTTCACGGCCGGGAGGCAGCTCCGGTTCACAGCCCCATTCAAAATGAATGCAATCAAAGTAAGAGTAACTCACCTGTTGGACTCTGAGGTTGTGCCCTGTAGATGGTCTTCAATGTTGCCCATCAGGGTGTGGAAGAGGGGACCCACACACAGCTGCAGGTTCTCCCTGATCACAACAAGCAAACCTCAGACAAGATGAAGGAAACAACAACTGTCTTGGGGGAATTTATTTCTGAATGTGGAATAAGGAAGCAGCTTATGCTCATGAAACAGGGAACTATATTGTCTCTGTTCTACTACCCGGCCCTCTACACAGGCCCATCTGTATTTACATCCCACTACCCTTTGACCCCTGACCTCTTGCTGGGTTCGTAGATGTGACAGATCATCTCCACAGCTCTCTGCTCCACTGTGTTCCTCCAGGAGTCCAGGACTGGTGGGCAGGGCAGTCCGTGTGTCTGATATAACACACACACACACACACACTTTGTCATGTTAACATCTCCATGACTAAGTCATTTTGCTGTAACTAGCAGAAGGGAAGTAAGGCGCAGGAGAGCAAAACTGGGTATTCAACGGAGTGGTTATATTCATAAAACCCCTGGAAACCAGAACAATAAACAAATGGGTACAAAACCCATCGCGCACCAGAGAAAATGTGCACATGCACTTACAATAAACAATTCTGCAGAAAGACATGGGGGGAAGGGTTAAATACACAACATGTAATGAGGGATACTGAGACCAGGTGTGTGAGAAGACACGACAAAACAAATGGAAAATGAAAAATGGATCGATGATGGCTAGAAGACCGGCGACACTGGGCGCCGCCCGAACAAGGAGAGGAACCGACTTCGGCGGAAGTCGTGACAATGACAGTATCACTATTTATACCTTTGGATCTCATAATACATTTTGTCAAGAAAAGGTTTGAAATTAAGTATATATTTGTTGCATTGTGTCACCTCTCTGGCCACCATGTCATCCCTGATGAGGATGAAGTCAACCCGTTGGTGGGCAGCGATGCCCAGAGCACTCTGGATGCTCCTCAAGTCCGCAGCGATGTCTGGCAGAGTGGACGACTCCGCCCAGCGATGACTACAGCACACACAGACACAGCCAATCACAAAAATCAACAAGATAGAAACAACCAATCACAAACATTAAAGAGTGAGAGATCCAGCCAAACACAAAAATGTATAGGAAAGGGACCCAGCCAGTCACTCACTAACCCGCTGAGGTGTTTGAGCAGTCTGCACCCGTGGTAGTTAGGGTACAGGATCTCTGACTCTGCCTCAGTCGTCAGAATGGAAACCATGTCTTCAGAAGAAGAGAGGGGGAGCAACATTAGGAGTTCGGAAATACTGGTCTTTGACACACACGCCTCATACGCACATAAACAAACATACAGTGACACCTACCACTCTGGCTTTGCTGGAACAGCCCTGCCACCAGGCACTTGGCAGACTCTATGGTCCTTACAATGTTAGTGGAACGCACACTGGGAGAGAGAGACGAAACGGCATATATATTAGAAGAATATATCAATGTCTTGTACATGTACTGTGGTATTATGTCTTCAACCTTTATGTTACCTAGCCTGATGTTACCTAGGTGACAGCTCAGGTGGACCTTTACGCTTCAGCAAAAAAGGAAAGGAAAGGAGGGGTGCTCAACAACAATGACAAAATCAACCTCTGTCTTTTTTTGTTGAGTGCTCCAACTCCTTTTTACCTCGAATTAGTCAGTTTGGAAGTTTTTCTGAGTAAGCCATTCTCGTTACCTAGGTGACCTATACATTAGCTAGGCTGATGTTACTTAAGTTACCTTCATGTTACCTAGATGCGGATCTGAGTTGGCTACAGAACGTGACTACCAGGCTATTGACAAGAGCACATGTGGCTGTGGTACATATCAGACCTCTGTAGGGCTGAAGGTGGGGGTTGAGAAAGGCTGCATTACTTACTAGACCTCTGTAGGGCTGAAGGTGTGGGTTGAGGAAGGCTGCATTACTTACTAGACCTCTGTAGGGCTGAAGGTGTGGGTTGAGGAAGGCTGCATTACTTACTAGACCTCTGTAGGGCTGAAGGTGTGGGTTGAGGAAGGCTGCATTACTTACTAGACCTCTGTAGGGCTGAAGGTGGGGTTGAGGAAAGCTGCATTACTTACTAGACCTCTGTAGGGCTGAAGGTGTGGGTTGAGGAAGGCTGCATTACTTACTAGACCTCTGTAGGGCTGAAGGTGTGGGTTGAGGAAGGCTGCATTACTTACTAGACCTCTGTAGGGCTGAAGGTGTGGGTTGAGGAAGGCTGCATTACTTACTAGACCTCTGTAGGGCTGAAGGTGTGGGTTGAGGAAGGCTGCATTACTTACTAGACCTCTGTAGGGCTGAAGGTGTGGTTGAGAAAGGCTGCATTACTTACTAGACCTCTGTAGGGCTGAAGGTGTGGGTTGAGGAAGGCTGCATTACTTACTAGACCTCTGTAGGGCTGAAGGTGGGGTTGAGGAAGGCTGCATTACTTACTAGACCTCTGTAGGGCTGAAGGTGTGGGTTGAGGAAGGCTGCATTACTTACTAGACCTCTGTAGGGCTGAAGGTGTGGGTTGAGAAAGGCTGCATTACTTACTAGACCTCTGTAGGGCTGAAGGTGTGGGTTGAGAAAGGCTGCATTACTTACTAGACCTCTGTAGGGCTGAAGGTGTGGGTTGAGGAAGGCTGCATTACTTACTAGACCTCTGTAGGGCTGAAGGTGTGGGTTGAGAAAGGCTGCATTACTTACTAGACCTCTGTAGGGCTGAAGGTGTGGGTTGAGGAAAGCTGCATTACTTACTAGACCTCTGTAGGGCTGAAGGTAGGGGTTGAGAAAGGCTATGGTACTTACTAGACCTCTGTAGGGCTGAAGGTGGGGTTGAGAAAGGCTGCTTTACTTACTAGACCTCTGTAGGGCTGAAGGTGGGTTGAGGAAGGCTGCATTACTTACTAGACCTCTGTAGGGCTGAAGGTGTGGGTTGAGGAAAGTTGCAGTACTTACTAGACCTCTGTAGGGCTGAAGGTGGGGGTTGAGGAAGGCTGCATTACTTACTAGACCTCTGTAGGGCTGAAGGTGTGGGTTGAGGAAGGCTGCATTACTTACTAGACCTCTGTAGGGCTGAAGGTGTGGGTTGAGGAAAGTTGCAGTACTTACTAGACCTCTGTAGGGCTGAAGGTGGGGGTTGAGAAAGGCTGCATTACTTACTAGACCTCTGTAGGGCTGAAGGTGTGGGTTGAGAAAGGCTGCATTACTTACTAGACCTCTGTAGGGCTGAAGGTGTGGGTTGAGGAAAGTTGCAGTACTTACTAGACCTCTGTAGGGCTGAAGGTGGGGGTTGAGAAAGGCTGCATTACTTACTAGACCTCTGTAGGGCTGAAGGTGTGGGTTGAGGAAAGTTGCATTACTTACTAGACCTCTGTAGGGCTGAAGGTGGGGTTGAGGAAGGCTGCATTACTTACTAGACCTCTGTAGGGCTGAAGGTGTGGGTTGAGGAAAGCTGCATTACTTACTAGACCTCTGTAGGGCTGAAGGTAGGGGTTGAGAAAGGCTATGGTACTTACTAGACCTCTGTAGGGCTGAAGGTGGGGTTGAGAAAGGCTGCTTTACTTACTAGACCTCTGTAGGGCTGAAGGTGGGTTGAGGAAGGCTGCATTACTTACTAGACCTCTGTAGGGCTGAAGGTGTGGGTTGAGGAAAGTTGCAGTACTTACTAGACCTCTGTAGGGCTGAAGGTGGGGGTTGAGGAAGGCTGCATTACTTACTAGACCTCTGTAGGGCTGAAGGTGTGGGTTGAGAAAGGCTGCATTACTTACTAGACCTCTGTAGGGCTGAAGGTGTGGGTTGAGGAAAGTTGCAGTACTTACTAGACCTCTGTAGGGCTGAAGGTGGGGGTTGAGAAAGGCTGCATTACTTACTAGACCTCTGTAGGGCTGAAGGTGGGGTTGAGGAAAGTTGCATTACTTACTAGACCTCTGTAGGGCTGAAGGTGGGGTTGAGGAAGGCTGCATTACTTACTAGACCTCTGTAGGGCTGAAGGTGTGGGTTGAGGAAAGCTGCATTACTTACTAGACCTCTGTAGGGCTGAAGGTAGGGGTTGAGAAAGGCTATGGTACTTACTAGACCTCTGTAGGGCTGAAGGTGGGGTTGAGAAAGGCTGCATTACTTACTAGACCTCTGTAGGGCTGAAGGTGTGGTTGAGAAAGGCTGCTTTACTTACTAGACCTCTGTAGGGCTGAAGGTGGGGTTGAGAAAGGCTGCTTTACTTACTAGACCTCTGTAGGGCTGAAGGTGGGTTGAGGAAGGCTGCATTACTTACTAGACCTCTGTAGGGCTGAAGGTGGGGTTGAGAAAGGCTGCTTTACTTACTAGACCTCTGTAGGGCTGAAGGTGGGTTGAGGAAGGCTGCATTACTTACTAGACCTCTGTAGGGCTGAAGGTGTGGGTTGAGGAAAGTTGCAGTACTTACTAGACCTCTGTAGGGCTGAAGGTGTGGTTGAGGAAGGCTGCATTACTTACTAGACCTCTGTAGGGCTGAAGGTGTGGGTTGAGGAAAGTTGCATTACTTACTAGACCTCTGTAGGGCTGAAGGTAGGGGTTGAGGAAGGCTGCATTACTTACTAGACCTCTGTAGGGCTGAAGGTGTGGGTTGAGGAAGGCTGCATTACTTACTAGACCTCTGTAGGGCTGAAGGTGGGGTTGAGAAAGGCTGCATTACTTACTAGACCTCTGTAGGGCTGAAGGTGTGGGTTGAGGAAGGCTGCATTACTTACTAGACCTCTGTAGGGCTGAAGGTGGGGTTGAGAAAGGCTGCATTACTTACTAGACCTCTGTAGGGCTGAAGGTGGGGTTGAGGAAGGCCGTGTCCTTGATGTACCTCTTCCTCAGCCTCTCTCCCAGCTCATACAGCTGTTGCATGCCCACCGTGGTCAACTGACCTGGGTACGTACCCCCCTTCAGGGGAAAAGGACAGGGGTCAAAGGTTAGGTTTTATTTATTCACACCAAAGAAAATAAGTGAAAGACAAAACAGTACAGATAAAAAAACCTGGAAAAAACAGTGTGCAAGTGAGGCTGGAAGCCCAAAAGGGCTGACATGAAAACCACACCACAAATAAGCAATATATATATATTTGTTCAATCAGTTAAAAGCATTTGAATTATAATTGTACATGACATACTCAGTATAAAATAAAAAACATTTTGATTACAGTGGGGCAAAAAAGTATTGTCAGCCACCAATTGTGCAGGTTCCCCCACTTAAAAAGATGAGAGAGGCCTGTAATTTTCATCATAGGTACACTTCAACTATGACAGACAAAATGAGAGAAAAAAAATCCAGAAAATCACATTATAGGATTTTTAATGAATTTATTTGCAAATTATGGTGGAAAATAAGCATTTGGTCACCTACAAACAAGCAAGATTTCTGGCTCTCACAGACCTGGAACAAGTCTAATAAATCAATTTAAATCCATTTGGTCTGACGGGGATGTAGACATACTCGGTATACAAATCCCAAAAGAAAGACATGATCTCACGGCAATAATTTTTATAGAAAGTTAGCAAAAATAGACAAGATCTTGCTACCATGGAAAGGAAAATACCTGTCTATTTGTGGAAAAATCACCCTGATTAACTCTTTAGTCATATCACAGTTGACCTATTTGCTTATGGTTTTGCCTACACCTAGTGACCTGTTTTTTTAAATTATATGAACAAAAAGTATTCCATTTTATTTGGAACGGCAAGCCAAATAAAAATTAAAAGGGCCTATTTATATAACGAATATGAATTCGGAGGGCAGAAATGATTAAATATTAAAGCATTAGACCTCTCACTAAAGGCATCAGTCATACAAAAGTTATACTTGGTCCAAACTGGTTCTCTAGTCAATTGGTACGAATGTCTCACCCTATATTCAGGAAGGGCCTTTTCCCCTTTATTCAGATTACACCTGCTCACTTTCGGTTGTTTGAAAAGGAAATAATCTCCAAAATATCTTTATTTTTTAAACAAGCCTTAGAAAGTTGGTTGCAATTTCAGTTTAATCTACCTGAAAGGACAGAACAAATAGTACAACAAATATTGTGGTTAAGTTCAAATATACTAATTGATAAAACTGTATTTTTCAAATAAATGTTTAAAAAAATGTATTTTAGTGAATGATACCATAAATAGGACTGGTGGAGTTATGTCACACATGCAGCTAACACAGACATATGGAAATGTCTGCTCTACCCAAAATTACAACCAATTAATTGCAGCATTACCACAAAAATGGAAGAGGCAAGTAGAAGGGGAAAAAAGTAAGGAACTTGTATATCGGCCCTGTATTAAAGAACATAAATGGTTAAAGAAAAGTGTGATAAATAAAAACATATACCAATTTCATTTAAGGACCAACAAACTGACAGCTGTGCCATATAAATTGCAAAATAGTTGGGAAAAGATTTTCAATGTACCCATTCCATGGCACATGGTTTATGAATTGATATGCAAAACAACGAAGGATTCAAAACTTCTAATTTTTCCATTTAAATGACTATACAAAATTCTTGCAACTAATAGAATGTTATATATATGGGGGATACAATCTTCCCAGCTCTGCAGATTCTGCTGTGTCATTAGAGTCATAGAGTCATTAGATCATTTATTTAGGTATTGTCCATATGTAGCTCGTTTTTGGTCACAGGTCCAGGACTGGCTGAAGAATTGCAACATTTGCCTAGAACTAACGCTACAAATAGCAATAATGAGTGATTTGAAAAGCCATAGTCAATCAATCAATAATATAATAATTATTTTAGCAAAAACGTTTATTTTTAATTTACAATCTGTAGAAGCTATGAGAATAGAAAGGTTCAATTATTTTGTGAAGCATCACAGCACAGTTGAAAAATATATGGCAAATAGAAATCCGAAATGGCTGATGTTGAGAGATAGATGGGAGGAGTTGAATGGAGCTGAAGGGTGGGACTAATAACAAGACAAACAATGTAAAGCATACGGGATCTGTAAAATGTATATAGGTTCAGAACTTTGGTGAAATAGCACAGTTACAAATAGAAATCAAACTGGATGGACATCAGAAATAGAGGAAGGACTAAGAACAAACAAGAGAGAACTATTGTAAAGTAGACTGTGTCTGTAGAATGTGTATAAGATGTATACTAAAGGTAAAAGCCAAAGTGTTCATTAGTTTAATCCAATTAAGTATGTACAGTGCCTTGCGAAAGTATTCGGCCCCCTTAAACTTTGCGACCTTTTGCCACATTTCAGGCTTCAAACATAAAGATATAAAACTGTATTTTTTTTGTGAAGAATCAACAACAAGTGGGACACAATCATGAAGTGGAACGACATTTATTGGATATTTCAAACTTTTCTAACAAATCAAAAACTGAAAAATTGGGCATGCAAAATTATTCAGCCCCCTTAAGTTAATACTTTGTAGCGCCACCTTTTGCTGCGATTACAGCTGTAAGTCGCTTGGGGTATGTCTCTATCAGTTTTGCACATCGAGAGATTTTTTCCCATTCCTCCTTGCAAAACAGCTCAAGCTCAGTGAGGTTGGAAGGAGAGCATTTGTGAACAGCAGTTTTCAGTTCTTTCCACAGATTCTCGATTGGATTCAGGTCTGGACTTTGACTTGGCCATTCTAACACCTGGATATGTTTATTTTTGAACCATTCCATTGTAGATTTTGCTTTATGTTTTGGATCATTGTCTTGTTGGAAGACAAATCTCCGTCCGAGTCTCAGGTCTTTTGCAGACTCCATCAGGTTTTCTTCTAGAATGGTCCTGTATTTTGCTCCATCCATCTTCCCATCAATTTTAACCATCTTCCCTGTCCCTGCTGAAGAAAAGCAGGCCCAAACCATGATGCTGTCACCACCATGTTTGACAGTGGGGATGGTGTGTTCAGCTGTGTTGCTTTTACGCCAAACATAACATTTTGCATTGTTGCCAAAAAGTTCAATTTTGGTTTCATCTGACCAGAGCACCTTCTTCCACATGTTTGGTGTGTCTCCCAGGTGGCTTGTGGCAAACTTTAAATGACACTTTTTATGGATATCTTTAAGAAATGGCTTTCTTCTTGCCACTCTTCCATAAAGGCCAGATTTGTGCAATATATGACTGTTGTCCTATGGACAGAGTCTCCCACCTCAGCTGTAGATCTCTGCAGTTCATCCAGAGTGATCATGGGCATCTTGGCTGCATCTCTGATCAGTCTTCTCCTTATATGAGCTGAAAGTTTAGAGGGACGGCCAGGTCTTGGTAGATTTGCAGTGGTCTGATACTCCTTCCATTTATATATTATCGCTTGCACAGTGCTCCTTGGGATGTTTAAAGCTTGGGAGATCTTTTTGTATCCAAATCCGGCTTTAAACTTCTTCACAACAGTATCTCGGACCTGCCTGGTGTGTTCCTTGTTCTTCATGATGCTCTCTGCGCTTTTGACGGACCTCTGAGACTATCACAGTGCAGGTGCATTTATACGGAGACTTGATTACACACAGGTGGATTGTATTCATCATCATAAGTCATTTAGGTCAACATTGGATCATTCAGAGATCCTCAATGAACTTCTGGAGAGAGTTTGCTGCACTGAAAGTAAAGGGGCTGAATAATTTTGCACGCCCAATTTATCAGTTCTTGATTTGTTAAAAAAGTTTGAAATATCCAATAAATGTCGTTCCACTTCATGATTGTGTCCCACTTGTTGTTGATTCTTCACAAAAAAATAGTTTTATTTCTTTATGTTTGAAGCCTTAAATGTGGCAAAAGGTCGCAAAGTTCAAGGGGGCCGAATACTTTCGCAAGGCACTGTATGTCTATATGGGTATGTATGTCTATATGGGTATGTGTATATGTGTATATGTATGCATGCGTATGGATATACAGTATATCACAGAAGTGAGTACACCCCTCACATTTTTGTAAATATTTGAGTATATCTTTTCATGTGACAACACTGAAGAAATGACACTTTGCTACAATGTAAAGTAGTGAGTGTACAGCTTGTATAACAGTGTACATTTGCTGTCCCCTCAAAATAACTCAACACACAGCCATTAATGTCTGAACCGCTGGCAACAAAAGTGAGTACACCCCTAAGTGAAAATGTCCAAATTGGGCCCAAAGTGTCAATATTTTGTGTGGCCACCATCCTTTTCCAGTACTGCCTAACCCTCTTGGGCATGGAGTTCACCAGAGCTTCACAGGTTGCCACTGGAGTCCTCTTCCACTCCTCCATGACGACATCACGGAGCTGGTGGATGTTACAGAGACCTTGCGGTCGTCATCATGTTGGAATACTGCCCTGCGGCCCAGTCTCCGAAGGGAGGGGATCATGTAGCCTAGTGGTTAGAGCGTTGGACTAGTAACCGGAAGGTTGCAAGTTCAAATCCCCGAGCTGACAAGGTACAAATCTGTCGTTCTGCCCCTGACCAGGCAGTTAACCCACTGTTCCTAGGCTGTCATTGAAAATAAGAATTTGTTATTAACTGACTTGCCTAGTTAAATAAAAAATAAATACAAAACAATGCTCTGTTTCAGTATGTCACAGTACATGTTGGCATTAATTGTTCCTTCAATGAACTGTAGCTCCTCAGTGTCGGCAGCACTCATGCAGACCATGACACTCCCACCACTATGCTTGACTGTAGGCAAGACACACTTGTCTTTGTACTCCTCACCTGGTTGCCGCCACACACGCTTGACACCATCTGAACCAAATAAGTTTCTTGGTCTCATCAGACCACAGGACATGGTTCCAGTAATCCATGTCCTTAGTCTGCTTGTCTTCAGCAAACTGTTTGCGGGCTTTCTTGTGCATCATCTTTAGAAGAGGCTTCCTTCTGGGACGACAGCCATGCAGACCAATTTGATGCAGTGTACGGCGTATGGTCTGAGCACTGACAGGCTAACCCCCCACCCCTTCAACCTCTGCAGCAATGATGGTAGCACTCATACGTCTATTTCCCAAAGACAACCTCTGAATATGATGCTGAGCACGTGCACTCAACTTCTTTGGTCGACTATGGCGAGGCCTGTTCTGAGTGGAACCTGTCCAGTTAAACCGCTGTATGGTCTTGGCCACCGTGCTGCAGCTCAGTTTCAGGGTCTTGGCAATCTTCTTATAGCCCAGGCAATCTTTATGTAGGGCAACAATTCTTTTTTTCAGCTCCTCAGAGAGTTCTTTGCCATGAGGTGCCATGTTGAACTTCCAGTGACCAGTCAGTATAAGAGAGTGTCAGAGCGATGACACCAAATTTAACACACCTACTCCCCATTCACACCTGAGACCTTGTAACACTAACGAGTCACATGACACCGGGGAGGGAAAATGGCTAATTGGGCCCAATTTGGAAATTTTCAGTTAGGGGTGTACTCACTTTTGTTGCCAGCGGTATAGACATGAATGGCTGTGTGTTGAGTTATTTTGAGGGGACAGCAAATGTACACTCACCACTTTACATTGTAGCAAAGTATAATATCTTCAGTGTTGTCACATGAAAAGATATATTCAAATATTTACAAAGATGTGAGGGGTGTACTCACTTGTGATATATTTACACCAAAAAATATATGGGGGATTGGAAATGATGCAGACAATTACATTGATGGAAGCAACATTCTTTCTGCAATATTAAGCTGATCCACAAAAACTAAAAAAATAAAGAATATATTATTTTGAATTTAAAAATAATAATAAAATAAATCCATTTAATAGAGCCTACACCATCACAATAAATATTTTTTTAAGACAGATCTAAAGAAACATGATATGAAGAAAATGTAGTCCATTTCAGAAGAACAGAAGTTGTCCTTATGTTATGCCCGGATCTGGCTATGCCATATGGCTGTGGGCTACACTAGTTCATATAGCTGACAAGATTTGCTTAGAATTCCATGGCATTTTCTTATATTATGAAGAAAACAATTGAACATAGCTGAATAAAATAGAAAGGATATTTTCTCCAAACGATTTGAGGGAGTGAGCACGTGTAGCTATTCTGTGTATTGCGGTTAGGAAATAAACAGGTCCTCCTATATGCCTAATTTAGTTATTTATGCAACTTTAGTTGCAATACAAATGTTGGGCTATTTGTTTGGATTATTAATACATTCTAAGGCTGGATGATGTGACTCTAATGATGATTTGAAAACAGTTGCATGAAAGTTATGAGCTCTGCTTTGTTATTTGCACAGGCTGTGCACACTTTATCAGTCTCTCATTCACAATTTGACAAGCATGATAATGCCTCAAAATTCCCGGCAGCATCCCGTTTGTGTGGCCTTAATGCCCCATAAAAAAATCCATGCCTTTTGCAGCCAGTGTACATTGTGCCATTGGGCTGAATATACAAATTATAATTCCCTTCTCCCGGCTGCGTGCTCTGAAGCACCTCTCACTCACATGGCTCTCTCAAATAGCTCAATTCTTATTAGCCAATGCCCGTCAGGTGATCGGGTCATTCTCAAATGCTACAAGTGAAAGACACATCTGGGATGCAACTGCGCACGTCCTTATCTAATTCCAAGAATAATTTTGAAGATATTGGAAGAACTGTCCACATTTACTTTATGGCAGCCAACAAGATGAGTAGGCCTAACGAACAGCAAAAGCACTAGCCTATGTCAATCTACCATCCCCCATGGTACAAAGGTTGACCTATTCTATTCTGTGCGAGAAATAAATATTTTGAACATAGTCTTGGACAGTTGTGGGTTGCGATAGATCCCAAATGAATACAACCACTAGCATTTTTAAGCAATGAGGACTGATGCAACAGATCAGAACGTTTTGCTTAAAATGTTGATAAACTATTAGGCTATTTCTTTACATTATAAGCACATCAATGCGCACATGGCAGTAGGCTATAAGCGCGAATGATCCAAAATGCAATCAATTAAAAGGAAAACACAATTTTCAAAAGTGACCGCAAATACGATTATGCATGTAATTTTATTTTAAAGGTGCATTTTTATGGTGAAAATTATCTTCCCAAAACTTGAAACTCACGCGCTGCTTATGTATGCCAATTAGACACTACAGCCGTTGTAAAGTGGATTAATGTGCTTCATTTTAAGAAGCCATTTGGCCACGTTAGTTGTGATACAAACCGTATCAAAACATATAGGCCTATTGGCTACGTTACATGGGGTGATCAACTATGATTTGAAAAAAAGGCATGCACCGTTTCTTGCCTTACTGCACACAAGCTGGGCATTTACTTATTTTATATATGCTTCATTCACAAGTGATAATATATACAGTACCAGTCAAAAGTTTGGACACCTACTCATTCAAGGGGTTTTCTTTATTTTTACTATTTTCTACATTGTAGAATAAGACATCAAAACTATGAAATAACACACATGGAATCATGTAGAAAACAAAAAAAGTGTTAAAGAAATGTATTTTATATTTGAGACGCTTCAAAGTAACCACCCTTTGCCTTGATGACAGCTTTGCACACTTTTGACATTCTCTCAACCAGCTTCATGGGGAATGCTTTTCCAACAGTCTTGAAGACGTTCCCACATATGCTTCCCACATATACTTGTTGGCTGCTTTTCCTTCACTCTGCTGTCCAACTCATCCCAAACCATCGCAATTGGATTGAGGCCGGGTGATTGTGGAGGCCAGGTCATCTGATGCAGCACTACATCACTCTCCTTCTTGGTCAAATAGCCCTTAACCTCCAGGCTGTGTTAGTCATTGTCCTGTTGAAAAATAAATGATAGTCCCACTAAACCCAAACCAGATGGTATGGATTATTGCTGCAGAATGCTGTGGTAGCCATGCTGGTTAAGTGTGCCTTAAATTCTAAATAATTCACTGACAGTGTCACCAGCAAAGCACCCCCACACCATCACACTTCCTCCTCCATGCTTCACGGTGGGACCCACACATGCGGAGATAATCTGTCCACCAGTCTGTGTAACCAAAAATCTCAAATCTGGACTCAACAGACCAAAGGACAGATTTTCACCATTCTAATCTCCATTGCTCACGTTTCTTGGCCCAAGCAAGTCTCTTTTTATTATTGGTGTCCTTTAGTAGTGGTTTATTTGCAGCAATTCTACCATGAAGGCCTGATTCAAACAGTCTCCTCTGAACAGTTGATGTTGAGAGGTGTCTGTTACTCGAATTCTGTGAAGCATTTATTTGGGCTGCACTTTCTGAGGCTAGTAACTCTAATGAAATTTTCCTCTGCAGCAGTGACTCTAGTTCTTCCTTTCCTGTGGAGGTCCTCATGAGAGCTAGTTTCATCATAGCGCTTGATGGTTTTTGCGACTGCACTTGAAGAAACTTTAAAGATGGACTGTCGTTTCTCTTTGCTTATTTGAGCTGTTCTTGCCATAATATGGACTTGGTCTTTTATTAAATAGGGCTTCTGTATTTTTTATTTGTATTTATTTCACCTTTATTTAACCAGGTAAGCTAGTTGAGAACAAGTTCTCATTTGCAACTGCGACCTGGCCAAGATAAAGCAAAGCAGTTCGACACATACAACAACACACATGGAATAAACAAACATCCAATCAATAATACACTATATATACCAGCCCTACCTTGTCACAACACAACTGATTGGCTCAAACGCATTAAGAAGGAAAGAAATTTCACAAAATAACTTTTGACAAGGCACACCTGTCAATTAAAATGCATTCCAGGTTACTACCTCATGAAGCTGGTTGAGAGAATGCAAAGAGTGTGCAAAGCTGTCATCAAGGCAAAGGTTGGCTACTTTGAAGAATCTCAAACAGAATATATATTTGGATTTGTTTAACACTTTTGGTTACTACATGATTCCATATGTGCTATTTCATAGTTGTGATGTCTTCACTATTTTTCTACAATGTAGAAAGTAGTAAAAATAAAGAAAAACCCTGGAATAAGTAGATGTGTCCAAACTTTTGACTGGTACTGTAATTCCCAAGTGATAGGTGAAAATATTAGACTATCAGACTGTTCTTGATGTAATATTGTCTTTACCTATACTAAATAATATATGTGTGACATTTGTTTTGATTTAGAATGGACCATTATCATGCATCTGTCTGGATACTGGGGCAGGGGGGAAAAATACACGTAATTTCTGCACTTAAAAAGCGAATGGAGGACGCTTTTCCTGTGGTTCATTTTCATGCCAGCCAGTTAGGCTATACTGCTGTTGTAAAGGAAATAAATGTGCTTAATATTAGGAAAGTTGAGAAATAAATGTAGTAGGTCTAGCCTATTGAAACTGATGGGATACGCCTCTTTTTAAATAGAGGCCATCACATTCTCACGCAATTGCATAGCCTGTAGAAATGTTGCGCAACATGAGCTCATGGGCTCTCATGAAGTGTTAGATAAGTTTTTCGAATACATTTGCATTGATGTCAGAGTGATTAGAAGAACAATAGCGTGCTGAGCACCAGGCAGTTAGCAAGTTTGGCAGACTACTAATGACCATCAGCAGCATCAGAGCTTGGAGAAGCCTAATTACTGTGACTACACAGTCCCGTGGAATTTGACTGCCTTCATGACTCGTGACAGCCGGTGTGGCAGTAATACGGTCACCGTAACAGCCCTAACCATACTTATCAAAGCGCCTACTCCTCGCCCTGACCCTATCTCTCTAGGTACAACTTCCTCTGCTCACACACACACACACACACTCACACTCAGTATGTTGGCCCGGTAGCTGTCCTCCACCGGTGAGGAGGGCCGTGGACCTCCTTCCAGGTCTGTCACCACATAGTTGATATGAGTGTGTGCTGGGGGTTCCAGGAGGTTAGGCACCCACTGGGCCTGAGAGACAGGACAAGGAAGTATTTTAGCTTTTCAGATACTGGTGACCATACCTTCAGCATGCATTGTCTTGTCAATGAGGCTAAACGTTTAAAAAAATATATATTATTATTTTTTAAATCTTTATTTAACCAGGCAAGTCAGTTAAGAACAAATTCTTATTTTCAATGACGGCCTAAGAACAGTGGGTTAACTGCCTTGTTCAGGGGCAAGACACAGGCAGAGATGGAAAAGGAAACAAGACATCCCACTCCCTCATTTGTTCTGGTTAATGAATTAAGTGAATACATTAAGTAGATCATTCACACCCAGCTGCTAATGCATTGGTGCCTATGGGAGAGCCACCCCGTTAAGCAGACCGGAACTCATAAAAAAAGGCATGAGTGGGACATCTTAATGTATTATTTATTTAAGATATTTGACACAAATGGTCCCTCACCTCCATGACATCCGGTATAGACTTCAGCGGAGTTCGGGCTCCGTGGCGGAACAGGACTTGCACGAGTTTGAGCTCATAAGGAGAAGGTGGTTCCGTGCATGCGGTGGTCGAACCCGTCTGAGTCGTTTCCGTCTTCTTCTGAGACCAGAACATGGATCCAAACGCCATGGATACCGAGCCCAGAACACCTGCTTTGGTCCAGAGGTTCCTCATCCTCATGATTACTGTGCTGCCGAGACAGACCGCACAATTACAACATTGAAAACATATTTAGCTAGCACAGTCAATCATTTACAACGAACCAGTTTATGATCTTCATACATTGTAATGTCAGCGACTCCAGAGTTTGTTACCGGGTAGTTATACAACTGCAGTATGGTTGAACCTGGCACTTGATATTTTGGTAGCGATGGCAGCAAGTTTTGAAGCAGGAGCTACGAACAAGCTGGCTGCCACTGAGCTAATGACTCTTAGCTAGCTAGCCGTCAAGATCGAGCAGTTGCTGCAGACTGAAGGTTAGCTAGCTATCAACAAATGTCAACTCATAGCTAGTTAATGTCAAACGTAAGAAATTAGTCATTCTATCAATTAGGGGTTAGCTAACGTTACATCTCAAGCTACTTGAATGGCACACGGCTTTGAACTCAAATTTACTTACGTTTAATAAGCACTGGAACAGTTAACTAGCCAACAATTTTTTCAGATAACAATCCCCTATGGACTAACTCAGGCTATTTTGAAAACACTGCACCGGTTAAGGATAAAAGGTTTTTTGGAATATGTAGTCCTTTCTGGTATGATCCATGCTTTCAAAGCGAATCAATGGTAGCGGTAAACTACTCTTCCCGAAAAAGCTGCCCACAAACGTCATTTCCCTCTTCCCCCCTTAAACTGTATTGGGCCAGTTTTTAAAATAATTGTATAAGTAAACCAAGATATACAACATTCTTTCGTTTCCTATGGGAACAAATGAGCAATGCTGGGCAGAACATACAACAAGGGGCAGAGCCAAGCACGAGCTAACGAGGTCCTATTGGCGCGCTCTAGCAATATCTGCATATTTCCATGAGAAAACCCCTAGTCTGTGAAGCGCGCGTGACTCAATTTGCCTTTGTGCTCCTTTAAACAACGCGATTTTTGCAAAGGTAAAGTCTACAAACTTTAGTCCACTCTGTTGGTAACAAATGTAAGTTTTGGGAACAGAAAACTGTATTGACGTCAAATGTTTAATCGATGTGAAAATGTGCAGAATTTCGGCCAAAATCTTCTCTCACTGACCGCAATTGGGCTTCCTCTCAATAGCATATTTGGTAGTGAATGGAAACGCCAAGCAGATGCTTCACAATACATCCAGTGAAATATCTGTCTCATTGTTCTATCTGTGCATTTTTACACACGAGAGGAGGTCCTCTGGACAGGTTGAAGACAGGTCTGTCAAATAAATTACAAACAGTGTTTACCAAAGTGCCAATATTTATTAGAGTTGGGCAGCAGGGCAAGAAATAATGTTATATAAATTACATTCAGCTGGAAGATAGCACAGGCATGATAAAACATGGTAAGAACACGGTAGGATGGTTAACACACTAGTGGTAATTAACATGCAAAAACGACCATTAATTCATAACTCGACTTGCCTCAGCTGTCTAACAAAAATAGTTTTAAGAGGACAGCCAGTCCCGGAGCTCTCTGGGGTAGTGGTGGATCAAGACAAAAATACAAATAAGTTGTTTATTAGTTATTACCATGTTATTCGTTTGTTGGTAAAACTCAGGGTACGATGAAAAGCATGTGTTCTCAAATTCTTGAGTACTGAAGCTAAACAGATACTAAGTAGTAGCGTTCTTAAAGTGCAGGTAATAGCAGTTAATCCACAGAAGTTACGTGAATATGTCACAGCACGCGTAAATCCCCAGCACTCAAATTAGGTTCTAGTGAAGAGGCACATCAAAGCACAGCACACAGTGAAGCCACACAGAGCTATAATATGAAATACAGCAAGTTAACTACTAAATGGCTGATGCTCAAGGCTAATTATAAAAATGTAGTCCTTCCCCTTTAAAACACACAATGATGTAAATAAAAACAATGTTCAAGAAAGTAGTGCTTTACCTGAATGAGCTACACGGTGCCACACCTAGAAACAAACTATATACTTAAAATCACATTTTATTGGTCACATACACATGGTTATCAGATGTTACTGCGAGTGTAGCGAAATGCTTATGCTTCTAGAGCCGACAGTGCAGCAATATCTATCAGGTAATATCTAACAATTCCACAACAAAACCTAATATCTAAAAAATTCCACAACAAAAACTAATACACACAATCTATTAAAGGAATGAGAATATATAAGTATAAAATATATGGATGAGCAGTGACAGAGCAGTTAAGATGTAATAGATAGTAAAGAATAGATAGTGAAGGATACAGTATACAGTATATACATATGAGATGAGTAATGCAAGACATGTAAACATTATTAAAGTGGCATTATTAAAGTGACTAGTGATCCAGTTATTAAAGTGGCCAATGATATCAAGTCTGTAGGTAGGCAGCCGCCTCTCTGTGCTAGTGGTGGCTGTTTAACAATCTGATGGCCTTGAGATAGAAGGTGTTTTTCAATCTCTCTGTCCCAGCTTTGATGCACCTGTGCTGACCTCGCCTTCGGGATGGTAGCGGGGGGAACAGGCAGTGGCTCCGGTGGTTATTGTCTTTGATGATCTTTTTTGCCTTCCCGTGACATCGGGTGTTGTAGGTCCTGGAGGGCAGGTAGTTTGCCCCTGGTGATGTGGTGTGCAGACCGCACCACCTTCTGGAGAGCCCTGCGGTTGTGGGCGGTACAGTTGCCGTACCAGGCAGTGATACAGGCTGTATCGCCTGGTACGGCAACTGTACCGCCCGCAACCGCCTGGTACGGCAACTGTACCGCCCACAACCGCAGGGCTCTCCAGAAGGTGGTGCTGTCTGCACACCACTTCACCAGGGGCAAACTACCTGCCCTCCAGGACACCTACAACACCCAATGTCACGGGAAGGCAAAAAAGATGCTCTCAATTGTGCACCTTTAAAAGTTAGTGAGGGTTTACTTTAATGCCTTACCAAGATCATCAAACAAAAACAAAAAATAATCCTCCTAGACAGGGAAAGGCATGGCATCTTGGAGTGCAGCACTGACTGCCTGACCTGGCTTGGCTTATGCCCAGAGCACACCATGTGCTCCTCATTTATAGGGAGGGGCACATGTGTACTCAATCAGAGCACATTCAACATAGAATATAAATACTCAAAGTTACTACTTGTAACAAGGCAATCCTGACCCTGTTACACATATATAAGCCAACAGTCTATGGTTTTATGTGTGGAGATTTACTTGACAACTAAGTCTTTAAATGTTTCTTCTGGCTGGAAATGAAATGGCATCAATTCCCCTGCTTAGGCCTACTAGCCCTGTTCTGAAGTTGATCTTTAGACCCGTCCCGTGTGCTTTAGTGTGGAAGTCATAAAAATGGTGCAGTAAAATGTGTTCTTTTACAAGGTTGTTTTAAAGTAGATACAAGTTGGATGTTAAGATGTATTCACATCATCTAATGATGAAGCTGATAGTCATCACTATATGGTCAGACAGGCAATATGGCTAAAAATGAATATCCATTGATGATCATGGTAGCCAATTCATTATATGTAAGGCTATGAGTAGTGTGAATAAAGGCTATTTGAAGGAACGAGTAAAAGCCAATTTATGCTTGATATGAAAATGTGGTCGGAGGCTTCATATGAATGGTGTGACGCAATTGCGGAGCCTCCAGAGCCCAAATCAGCTCTGTACCGCATCGCCGTGCACCTCTCAAATTTTCTAACAATACGGAGGGCTACGTATAGCTCCGCATTGACATGATTGGTTGACGGTAGGTGGGGGGGGGTACGTCCTGTATAAACACAAACACACTTCCTTGACAACTTCTTTCACAATAGCTCTGCTCTGCTTCGCTAGGTGCAAGAAGCATGAAAGCCCTGAAGTATGAAAGCCCTGCAGAGGCTGCATCGTAGTAAATGCTGTACTGCCTCTTCAGTTGAGCCTTTAAGATTGCATGTAGGCCTACAGTAGACAGGTTAGATATAGGGTGGGAACCATGGTTTTATTTTGTGTTTCCCAGGGGACCCTAATTGAAGAAGGACATGACAGAATGCATAAAACCACCCGGACGGCCAGGGATGGAGTTAGGGATTGAGGCCAAAGGCAGGGGCCAGTCTGCCATACTATTTTTGTCCAGACATCATCAGATACATGGCTACACATACATGTCCTCTTCCTCAATGACGATGGCAGTATTATCAGAAGCACCTGTCTTTTTACTAAAGAAATGTGTTAACTAAGGTAATTTAACTTAAAATTAAATATGATTAAATATGACTTTTCTCTGCCCTGCTCTGAAAGCGCCTAATTTCTGCAGTTTAATTTCAATAAAAATCACATCTCATGAAACAATGAATGGGAACTCTGTCAGGGTGGAATAGTCCATTATTATGAACCAGTTCATGGATGATGAATGACACTTGTTACTTCTATTATAAGAAATACTTGGATTATATTCATATTTATATGAAATATATGTATATGTATGAAAATACATTATTGATCTATTAGGAATTATTATGGATTCATTATTATGGGGGTTGCACAGCTCACAAGGCCCTTTGAGGATGTGAGGCCTGAGGTAATTGCCTCTTCTGCCTAATGGTATGTCTGCTACTGTGGACAACCAGATGAGAGCTTGTCTGGAGGCAAGAGTAGAGGTTGCAATGCCAATGTATTTCTTTGAGGGCAACTATTTTTAGGACCAGTCTGTTGAGGACAAATGTTTGGGCTGTGGTAGACTTTTTCTGAGAAGGTATGCGTTACATTGACCTCGTTCGGGAGCATCACATCCATGATGCTTTGTGGGTAAATGGTGATTGACTGATCTACAAATAACAATAAGTAGTTATTTATGATGCAAGGGGATTTGTAGATTAGTCGGTCAGCAGATCGCCTGCACTGTTGGTTGCAATGTCGAAAAAGCCCATTAACTTCTGGGAGAACAATTTATTTGACATATTCGTTTTATTGCAGACTTTACAAAAACACAATGACATTGAAATGTGCACAGAGAAACGTCAACCAGTCACCCATTTCTTGGCATTCCAAAATACTATTACTGTAAATTACTGGTTGTTGCTCTCTATAGAAAAAGAAAATATGATTCATGTAATTACAAAGGGGTCTTTATATTCCAAACCCCACAAGGCCTAGTCTAGTGCAAAATCAGTTGAGAACTTCACAGATTGTGGTTATGCCTTCTCTATTAGCCTATAGGCCTAGACATGTCATTTTCTGACCAGCCTCACACAGTTAAACAAAAATAAATCAAATTTAAACAAGGATGAAAAGATATGGAAGAGAGGTGGATAGCTACTAATGTGACAATCAACAGTTGCACAGTCACAATGAATGAACTACACTGTATTTGAAAGGTTCAAGGGGAAATTTCTCCACCTAGTGGTTAACAAAAAAGAAACGCTGAAATATACTGAAGGATGATCAACTTTTCAAACTTGTGCCTCGATTGAAGGTCAATTATTTGTATACATACTGTATATGGCTCTTGAACACACTTTTAAATGATATCAGGACATGTTTACACATCTAATATGGAGCTAAAAGACTTTGACTTTGAACATTTTGCAGATTCACATTTTGTAGGCACTTTTGCATAGCTCTTCATTATTTGTACCTGAGTGCATACAACCCTCTGTAATTATTGGTCTAAGCGTCTGTTGAATGGAGAGAAATCAGTTATTTTGGCACAGCTGTCCCTTGTTTCTGTTTGTATGCCATCAGGATTAAACACATAGAAAACAGTTGCTCCTGCTATATTTGAAGGTGATATAATGCACAATGGATTCCATTGCAGGGATGTGTGTCACAATTTCACTTTCCAAACAACATGACAGCTGCAAATAACCTCCGTCACTGGATGCCAGGGATCGGGGCAACACTGTTTGGTCAGACCCCTGAGGATAGGGTATTGTCCTCCTATGACAGCAGTGTGTGCATGTGTGTGTTTTTGTGCATGCGTGTTTACATTTGCAAGCTTGTAAATGTTTGTGTTATTATAATGGGCAGCTGGACAGACAGTGGGACAGTTTTTAGCATAGTGAATGTGCAAGTTTAAAGTACAATATTCTCAGACTTTAAAGGTACTTTAAAACATCAAAAACATACAATGCAATTATCTGTTATTTATTTGAAGGCTTTTTCCACACAGTGATTTAAAAGGTATATTTATATTTTGCTTCCATGTCAATATTTGATCAACGTTATGAAAGTCCACGTTTCAAGCTTGGCCAACCACTTGTTGCTCTAACAAAAACAACCAGTTCTCCCAGCACCAACGGTCACAGTCTCAAAGCTCAGTCCAATATGCAGAAGTTCTCAAGATCCATTCAACCCACTCCCAGGGAGCTTACAGATCCCAATGTCTTTCTTCCTGTAGTGCTCATGGAGTCCTAGGCCAGGCAATCTTCCACAGTTTCCCCAGATTTGGGCTGAATGGAGCCCTTCACTTGGAGTTTGCTAACACATCCATCTTTAGCCCCCGTGTCTGCCTTGCCTGCTCCCCTTCTCTGTCTCTGGCTGGGTATATAGACCCAGCCTGCTCCACTCTCCTCTAAGCAGGGCATTTCTCTCTCTGTGTGTCTGAAAGTCCTCTCCCTCCACACCTTCTAAGCCCCTCTCTGTCTCTCTCTCTCCGTCTGTCTGGTTCTACACGGCCAGGTCGTCTGGTCGAACCCGGCTGCTGGTGCTGCTGATCTTACTGAGACTCTGTTTGTCCTTCAGGTACGCGGTATGCAGTAAGGGTGGCGCAGAGCACCCGCTGGGCATCTCCCCTGGCACCTGGGTGTAGTTCATCCTCAGGAAACCTCCCTCTCCCTCCAGGTCGTCATGGGAATGGTGACGCTCGGTGGCCATGTTGACGGAGTTCTGCTGGTGCGCCATTCTGTTGTTGAAGGGGTGAGGAGGCATGGAGTTCATGGGGTTCACAGGGGCCAAGGGGGTCATTGTCCCCGACAACACCAAGCACTGGCGGAAGTCAGGGGGAGGGGTGCAGCCTGGGGAGTTGTGACTGGTTGGGTTGTCGGCGTCCCTGGTGAAGGGGATTGCCACAGCATTATGAGTGGTGTTTTTGAGGGAGGCACGAGTGCGTCTGCACTTCCTGTACCGCCTGTAGGCCAGGTGGTAGAGCTCGACCACAGAGAGGAGGAGGGAGACACCTGCCACCACCAGCATGAAGACGATGAATACGTTCTTTTCTGTTGGCCGGGACATGTAGCAGTTGACTGGGTTGGGGCAGGGCCAGGCCTTGCAGTGGTACAGAGCCCTGAGGAAGACTCCATAGATCATGTACTGGACCACGATGAAGATCACCTCCATCACAGTGCGGATCAGGATGCTCAGAATGTACGTGGATAACAGCGCCCCCCGCAGGCGAACTCGCCCAGATGCCTCCAGCACCTTCCCACAATCCCTCTGCTGGAGATACACCTTCTCCCCCGATACGCTCCCCCCCTCTCCCTTCTCCTCCTCCTCCTCCATCCCCTCTGTCTTCTCCTGCTCCCTCCTTTTTCGTTTCTCATCCCTCCGCACTATGTGCATGGCGTGACCCATGTAGATCAGTGATGGTGTGGACACGAAGACGATCTGTAGGACCCAGTAGCGGATGTGTGCGATAGGAAACGCCCGGTCATAACAGACGTTGGTACAACCAGGCTGCTGGGTGTCGCACAGGAAGTCACTCTGTTCGTCTCCCCATGAGGACTCAGCGGCTGTGCCCAGCACCAGGATCCTGAAGATGAAGAGGACGGTGAGCCACACCTTCCCCACCGACGTGGAATGTTCCTGAACTTCCTCCAGGAAGTTCCCCAGAAGACTCCAGTCCCCCATGTCTGTTCACTCGTCACTGGTCACTGGCACACCTGAGAGAGGAGGAGAGGGAGAGAGAAAGATAGAGAGGGGCAGGGTATGGGTAAAGGAGAGAGAGAGAAATGGGTCAAGGAGGGAGGGAGAGAATGGAGAAGAGATAGAAAGATAGGTAGTGAAGAAAGAAAATGGGCAGAGTAAAGAAAGGAGACAAAATGTAGATTATGATCGACCATGACAGCCTGGAGACCCCTTATCCTGGTGATAAAATGACCAGTGTGTGTGTGGCATGGTATAAATAGCCTGTGATCAGCCTGGAGACTTGGACACGACACAACGGCCTGAGAATGAACCTTTCCCACATCACACACAAACACAATGTATGTTTTATGGCATTTCGAAGTAAATAGTGAGGTCGTTTCTGAGAAATTGTATTTGGATGTTTTTGTTGCTATCCCTGACACTGACCCATTATAACCCAGATAATATATGACAGACAGAGCGATTGATGGACCATAGGGCAGCACAAGGATAGGAGCTAATCGTTCCTAATGTTACAAATGGAATTCTGTGACAATCTTCATCATCTCCAGAGCACCTGGCAACAGTCCTCGGTCACCATGTTTGAACCGGTTAATTGACGTCTTTGATGTTTGATGTTTTTCACTCTCTCTACACTTTCCATCTCTAAGTTCCACTCCTCCTGTGATTTATATGTGTGTGCGTGTGTGTGTGTGTATGTTTATGTGTGCCTGTTTGTATGTGTGCGTGTGTGCGTGTGCATGTGATGTTGCCCCTTGACCTCAGTGTGAGAGTTAGGGTGAGACCCCAAAATGGCAGTGACAGGCTGGTGTGTGTCTAATACCCCTATAAGGCATCTCAGTGGACAGCTTTGTGGGTGTCATAAACGCCCCAATCATCCAAGGGTTAAACCAATCCATCAGTCCTCAACAGGAAACATCAGAGAGACAGAGAGCTGTCTAAATATATACCCAGAGCACGATTTAGGATGGCAATGAGTAACTAATAACAACGAGTTAGAGCAGAAAGGATGACGGTAGAACAGTCTGAGAGTTTTTTCCACCATTTCAGCCTCAGACTCACTTGTACTACTAAGTACACACTGAGTGAACTAATCTGAATTTTACTACAAATACTTTACTACAAATACCTCCACCCACACACGCATACAAATACACACAAACATATCTTACCGTGTGTGTCATATCCCATTGATAGTTATCCATAAAGCTGGTTTGAAATGTTAGTTGAAATTCTCTTAGAACATGATTAAGACTGAACGTTGAGTAGGACACTGGCTCCATCTTATCTGCCTCTCTCACCCTCCCTGTGAAGTGACCATGACCATGAGACGTTTTGCAGTTCTCTCTCCCTGGTTTATGGCAGCAGGATGGAAACCGGGTGGTGCTCCAAGCAGAGTCAGTGCTCTTATCCCCCCAGGCGGATTGCGTTTCAGGGAGGGGAGAGGGGTGAGGAGGGGAGGGGAGGGGAGAGGTTCAATGAGACTGGAACACTGGAAAAAGCACCACTATGAGAACAGGAGAGGGGAAATGTTAGCGGTGTCCATCCATGCCTTGAGCTCAGAACTGATATGTAGGAGAGTTAGCTAAGCTAGAACCCTTAAATTCCATGCTCCCTAAATGCTCGCAAAGTAATTGAATTCGCCACAGGGTCTTTAAAAAAACTCTCAATATCCAACTATCAAATCAACACAGCTTTGGCTAGCTATAATGCTTTCTTGGCATTAGATAATGTGTGTACAGCAAGCCACAAAAAAACAGGTGTAGCTAGCCTAGACAAGAGGAAGGGAGTGAGAGCCTGGCCTTAACAATAGCAGGAGGTAGGAGTTAAAACAGTCATGTTGCTACCAGGCTGGACTGACAACGGGTTTCCTCACAAGTTTACAACACAACCTACAGGCTGTCTAGCCTTGCTGGTCAACATTAGCTACATTATTAGGACCATGATGAAGTCAGAAGTATACATAGACTCCTATAGACTAATGTTGTGCTTAGTTAGTTGAAGTAAGTTATGGTATGTTCAGACAAAGTTTGCTCAAAGTGGTGAGGTCGTCTTTTGTTATTGTTCTTCATTCTGTGTCTTGAGCATTCCAGTAAGCTTTAGACCCGCACCCTTAAGAGTCACTCTTGATATTTCTGACTATGTTTATTTCTCAGACTTTATTTTAATTATTTTTTGTTCCCAGACAGAGTTGGCATGGTCAGTCAGAGGAGGGTAAGAGGGGTGAGAGGTAGAAGCACGGCCACCGGGGGCACAGACCTGTCACTGGAGCAATTATTAGTCTGTCAGTCTGTCTGGACAAACACACATACACACCGGCAGTAGAGTGGTGGGAACGGAATCTTAGCTACACTGAGAAACGGGGACAGAGCGGATATCTCAATCGGTTGGAGTAGGCCCGAGCGGTCTCAGTGTCTGCCTCCTTTACTTTACTTCCTGTTCTTATTCTCAGAGGAAGCAATCCAAAACAATATGATTTCCTAAAGACAAGCCACTTAAAAGGAAACCTCCCTCTTAATAACTCGTAGTTGAGAAGAGAGCTAATTTGATATGAATGGAAAAGGAGGAGTGGTGGAGCTGGATGAGAGGAGTTATTGTTTTTTAGAAAGTGGTTGGCTGAAGGTAAGACAGTTTTGTTTAAATACAATGGGGAGGGATGCACTGCATTGAAAAATATGTTAACAAAAATGACAAGTTTTACGTATGTGTTATTACTAGTCAAAAGAGAAGTTCCAGTCATTTGTCCTGATGTATACATAGCACCACCTGGTATCTTCCCATCTTTGTCGTCACATCTGAGATTGTTCCATTCCCAGATGCCCAGTAATAAATAGGGATTTACTGTAATACACTGGTAGCACCATGGATCATCTGTACACTGTCATAGCTGTCGTATTGGTTTATAATATCTGTCTCCGAGTAATGGGCTATGAGGTATGTAACACTGAGCACACTGGGTATTGCACATCACTCAGCTACGTCTCTTTGACATTGATCAGAGCACAGGGGACGTTACAGAGCAGGTAGGCAGATGAGCCAATAGGCTGCGTCGGCATGGAGAGAGTCTGTGGTCTGTATTGTACTATATAGAGAAAGAGAGTTATTGTCAATAAAAGAGAGTAAGATAATCCTGTATGTTTAGAGATGGAGGGATGGGGTTGTGGTTGGACAGTAGGCCTACACACTTTGCATTGAGTGAGGTTGCACTTCATTTAGTGAACACACTGTAAACGGAGGGCTACAGAGGATTGGAAAAGTGGGTGTCATGACTTAACTCTTACCATAGGGACCTGTAGTGGAGCAGCCTATAGACAGAGAGTGGATCAGGAAATAACAAGAGAGACACACAGAGTGATGTGGACAACCTGTGGTCCAATATAGTAGAGGTAGAATCTTGGCTGGTATTTACAGCCGTTTATACATACATGGACATTGAGTTGACCTAGGCTGGAGAGCAGCCAGGCTGTATTCCTTAGAGATGAAATGGCTAGCAAACTGCATTGCTAGTGTGTGTTGGTGACTGCTGTTCCACTGCAGTGCAGCTACAGACCCAGCAGCAGCAGCAGGGCTAACAAAGCCATTGGAATGAATGCAGTGTGTTCTCTCCATGCAGGGCAGGGCAGGGCAGGCAGCAACACAACAACAATAAATCCTGTCTGACGCCTCTCCTCTCTGCCTGGGCTCAAAGCATTGCCTTAGAGGGCAGTTAGTCCTTCTCCAGCTGGAGAGCCACCACTCCAAATGCTGAGTGTAAGACTTTTTTCTGCGCTAACAAGTGACGTTTAACAAGTGATGACTCACTTGAAAACCCTAACCCACAACCCCAGTTAGTCCTCTATCAAGTCTTCAATGCTCTATCTTTGCTTACCACAGGTATATAGACTCCCGCAAGAGTACTATCAGAACTGGTCGGTCTACCATACTGAACTAAATGAGAGAAAAGTGATCCCCTCACACCGACAAGTCAATTAGAAAACTTTACACAGGCTTGTTGAGAGAAATCAGTCTTGCTACAAAACAGCCACCCCCCTCCATACCCTATTCTTTCCAACCCCTTCCCATCACAACCCTGTTCTCCCTCCCAATCTCCCCCACCCATAATCCCCAATCTCTCCCTCCTCTCATGTATCCACCAGATGAGAACAACAGGGGGCAGGGTTGATTTATACACATACTCCCTTTAATGCTATCAGTAGTCTGACCAACTGACGTGCACCTTTTCTGTTCTTATAGAGGACAACACTATATATAACAACAACATACAGTATATAACAGCAAAAATATATATAACTAGAATATATATAACAAGAATATCCAGTATATAACAACAATATATAGAACAACAATATAGATAACAACAGTAGATGTATTTATTTTATTTAACTAGGCAAGTCAGTTGAAGAACAAATTCTTATTTTCAATGACGACCTAGGAACAGTGGGTTAACTGCATGTTCAGGGGCAGAATGACAGATTTGTACCTTGTCAGGTCAGGGGTTTGAACTTGCAACCTTCCGGTTACTAGTCCAACGCTCTAACCACTAGTCTACCCAGGCAGCAGCAATAACAATATATAGGAAAAACAACAATATATATAACAACAATATACAGTATATAACAACAATATATAGAACAACAATATGTAGAACATCAAAATATAGAACAACAATATACAGTATTTAACAACAATAAATAGACCAACAATGTACAGTACCATTCAAAAGTTGGGACAAATCTATTCATGCATGGGTTTTTCTTTTGACTATTTTCTACTTTGTAGAATAATAGTGAAGACATCAAAACTATGAAATAACATATATGGAATCATGGGTTGAATATATTTGGATTTGTTTAACACTTTTTTAGTATCTACATGATTCCATATGTGTTATTTCATAGTGGGGATGTCCTACTTTTGACTGGTACTGTTTATAACAAAAATATATATAACAACAATATACAGAACAACAATATATAACACAACAATATACAGTATATAACAACAACATATATAACAACAATATACAGTATATAACAACATTATACGTAACAACAATAAATAGAACAACAATATATAGAAAGTATTCAGACCCCTTGACTCTTTCCACATTGTGTTACATTACAGCCTTATTCTAAAATGTATGAAATTGTTTTTTCCCTCTTCAATCTACACACAATACCCCACAAGGACAAAGTAAAAACAGGTTTTAAGAGATTTTTGCAAATGTATAAAAAATACAAACTGAAATATCACATTTACATAAGTATTCAGACCCTTTACTCAGTCCTTTGTTGAAGCACCTTTGGCAGCGATTACAGCCTCGAGTCTTGTTGGGTATGAAGCTACAAGCTTGGCATACCTGTATTTGGGGAGTTTCTCCCATTCTTCTCTGCAGATCATCTCAACCTCTATCAGGTTGGATGGGGAGCGTTGCTGCACAACTATTTTCAGGTCTCTCCAGAGATGTTCGATCGGGTTCAAGTCCGGGCTCTGGCTGAGCCACTCAAGGACATTCAGAGACTTATCCCGAAGCCTGCGTTGTCTTGGCTGTGTGCTTAGGGTAATTGTCTTGTTGGAAGGTAAACTTTCGCCCCATTCTGAGGTCCTGAGCGCTCTGGAGCAGATTTTCATCAAGGATCTCTCTGTACTTTGTTCCATTCATCTTTTCTTCGATGCTGACTAGTCTCCCAGTCCCTGACGTTGAAAAACATCCCCAAAGCATGATGCTGCCACCACCATGATTCACCGTAGGGATGGTGCCAGGTTTCCTCCAGACGTGAAACTTGGAATTTAGGACAAAAAGTTCAATCTTGGTTTCATTAGACCAGTGAATCGAGTTTCTCATGGTCTGAAAGTCCTTTTAGTGCCTTTTGGCAAACTCCAAGCTGGCTGTGATGTGACTTTTACTCCGGAGTGGCTTCCGTCTGGCCACTCTACCATAAACGTCTGATTGGTGGAGTGCTACAGAGATGGTTGTCCTTCTGAAAGGTTCTCCCATCTCCACAGAGGAACTCTGGAGCTCTGTCAGAGTGACCATCGGTTCTTGGTCACCTCCCTGACAAAGGCCCTTCTCCCCCGATTGCTCAGTTTGGCCGGACGACCAGCTCTAGGAAGAGTCTTGGTGGTTCCAAATTTCTTCCATTTAAGATTATTATTTATTTTTTTGCCTTTGTTTAACCAGGTAGGCAATTTGAGAACAAGTTCTCATTTACAACTGCAACCTGGCCAAGATAAAGCAAAGCAGTTCGACACATACAACAACACAGAGTTACACATGGAGTAAAACAAACATACAGTCAATAATACAGTACAAAAACAAGTCTATATACAATGTGAGCAAATGAGGTGAGATAAGGGAGGTAAAGGCAATAAAAAAGCCACGGTGAATGCGCAATGTAGAAATACTGGGGTGCAGACAACAGGCCCTCCGATTTGACACACTGAACTCTATCGGAAAAGTAGTTGGTGACGGGCTATATCTGTTCCTTGTTCTAAATTTCTTGAATATGGCATGCTTATTTAAGGTGGTGAGGAAGGCATTTGTGAAGAATAACCAGGAATCCTCTACTGACGGCATGAGGTCGATTAGAAAGGCCTGCTCGCTGAAGTGTTTCAGGGAGCGTTTGACAGTGATGAGTGGAGGTCGTTTGACCTCTGAACCAGTAAGGATACAGGCAATGAGGCAGTGATCACTGAGATCTTGGTTGAAAACAGCAGGGGTGTATTTAGAGGGCAAGTTGGTTAGGATGATATCTATGAGGGTGCCCGTGTTTACGGCTTATGGTTGGTACCTGGTAGGTTCATTGATAATTTGTGTGAGATTGAGGGCAACAAGCTTAGCTTGTAGGATGGCCGTGGTGTTAAAGCATGTCCCAGTTTAGGTCACCTAGCAGCACAATCTCTGAAGATAGATGGGGGGGGGGGGCAATCAGTTCACATATGGTGTTCAGAGCACAGCTGGGGGCATAGGGTGGTCTATAGCAAGTGGCAACGGTGAGAGACTTGTTTTTAGAGAGGTGGATTTTTAAAAGTAGAAGTTCAAATTGTTTGGGTACAGACCTGGATAGTAGGACAGAACTCAGCAGGTTATCTCTGCAGTAGATTGCAACACCGCCCCCTTTGGCCGTTCTATCTTGTTTGAAAATGTTGTAGTTAGGGATGGAAATTTCAGACACGGTCTTCCTAAACCAGGATTCAGACACGGCTAGGACATCTGGGTTGGCAGAGTGAGCTAAAGCAGTGAATAAAACAAACTTAGGGAGGAGGCTTCTAATGTTAGCATGCATGAAACCAAGGCTTTTACGGTTACAGAAGTCAACAAAAGGGAGCGCCCGGGGAATAGGAGTGGAGCTAGGCACTGCAGGGCCTGGATTAACCTCTACATCGCCAGAGGAATCGAGGAGGAGTAGGATAAGGGTACGGCTAAAAGCTATGAGAATTGGTCGTCTAGGACGTCCAGAACAGAGAGTAAAGTAAACCTAGGCATTGAGTGATGATGAGAGAGATATTGTCTCTAGAAACATAATTGAAACCAGGTGATGTCATCGCATATGTGGGTGGTGGAGCTGAAGGGTTGGATAAGGTATATTGAGCAGGGCTAGAGGCTCTACAGTGAAATAAGCCAATAAACACTAACCAGAACAGCAATGGGCAAGGCATATTGATGTTAAGGAGAGGCCTGCTTAGCCGAGTGATCATAAGGGTCCAGTGAGTAGTGAGGTTGTTTGGGGTCACGGGCAATTCAGACAGCTAGCTGGGCCATGGGTAGCAAGCTAGCATAAGACGGAGGTCTGTTTTTAGCCACCTTGTGCGTTTCCGTTGGTAGATTAGTGGGGTTCCGTGTGGTAGAGGGGACCAATCCAATTGGCAAAATAGTTATAGTTATAGTGGCCCAGGAAAATTGTCCCATAGACCTATTCAGCTAGCAGCCGATATGCTCAAGACAGCTAACGAATTATGGGCCACAGTTAGCAGATGGATGTTCAGGTTATGTCACGACGGAGGGGCCAGGTGAATAACTCCCTCGGGCAGATAACATTGGTAGTCCAGTCGTGAAGGCCCGGTGGGGCTCCGCATCGGCAGTAAAACGGGTCCGGCTAGGTTATTGAAGCCCAGGAGTGGCTGATGGAACTCTTCAGCTGGCTAACTCCAGGATAATTGGTATTTGCAAGCTCCAGGTGAAAATGTCCAGAGCTTGCGGTAGGAATCAGGGTATATGGAGAGAAAATAGGTCCGGTATGCTCTGGTCTGAGTCGCGTTGTACAAGACTGGCGATAGCATTCTGAGCTAAGGATAGCTGATGACTGCTAGCCGTGGTTAGCTGAATACTAACGTTAGCTAGTGAACTGGCTAACTTCCGGCTAGCTTTTGTGTGGATTTCAGATTTGAGGTGAATAATACTTTTAAAAGAAACAAACTGATTCGCACCACGTTTGGTGAGGCGGGTTGCAGGAGAGTGTTTTGAAGTTACGTTTTTAGAAAAAAAAATATATACGACGAGGACAAAGGACGTCTGACTGCTACGCCATCTTGGATGAAGTGATGGAGAGAATGATTGTGATAAGGTTGCGTCTAGGTGGTAGGTGTAGGGGTCAGACGCAGGAGAGCAAGGATGTCTGAGAAGCGTGTTTTAATAAGAAAGTCCACCAACACAGGAATGGCACAATCGAAAAAGGTACAACGCCCTCGATAACAGAGAACCCATACAAATGCACGGAGGAACAAACAAAGTTTCGACAATCACACACTTAAGAATCTGTGAAAACAAATAACGGTATAACCTCACCGAGCACATCACAATGAAAGACTTATCCCGCACAAACTAGGCAGGCAACAGGGTACATATATACACACAGAAATTAACGCAAATGAAACCAGGTGTGAAAAAGAACCATAGACAAAACAAACAGAAAAGGAAAAAGGGATCGTGATGGCTAGTAGACCGGCGAGCACCGCCCGAACAGGGAGAGGAGCCACCTTCGGTAGAAGTCGTGACAATGATGGAGGCCACTGTGTTCTGTTTTTTATTTTTATTATATATGCAAAAATGTCTAAAAACCTGTTTTTGCTTTGTCATTATGGGTCATTGTGTGTAGATTGATGGGATTTGTATTTATTTAATCAATTCTAGAATTAGCCTGTAGCGTAACAAAATGTGGAAAAAGTCAATGGGTCTGAATACTTCCGAATGCACTGTAGAACAACAATACTATACAACAATATATGGAACAACAAAATATAGAAAAACAATATAAAGAACATCAATATACAGTATATAACAACAATATATATAACAACAATATATATAACATCAATATATATAACATCAATATGAAGAACAACAATATATAGAACAACAATATACAGTATATAACATCAATATATAGAACAACAATTTGACTACCACAGCATCTTAAAAACATTTAGACCCTCACTTTAAGAGCCATAGGTTTACACTGGGAGATTCCATGCAATGTTGTTCAAATGAAACTCTTAGCAAAGAAGCAATATGCCTTGTCCATTAAGTATGTATTAGTGCCATTATGTATGGCTGAAAGGGCCCGTTTTGTCAGATGGTATATGTTACTGTATGTCTGGTTGGTAGACCAAGGATTGTAATGTCCTGTATCCATGTTACTGCATGTGTCTGTTTAAGATGGAAGACATTGACAAATCTGGTAACATACTGAACTAAACACCCATGGCCATTAACACAGTTTTCTTTATTCTTTTTATGTAGTCCTTGACCTGGATGTTTTAAGGTCTATCTATACCACTGTAGAAACAAAGCATACCATGTCACTGTATGCCACAGTTTGCACTTTAAGTAGATGTATACAAACCTCTGCCAACGACGCTTTGAAACCGAAATATCCCCACTAATAACAGTCCCGCTTGCATGTACTGTACAGTGACAGCATAGCAACAGCGGCACAACCTCAGGGAAATATTAAGAAAACTTCAAATCCCCCTCCTCCCACCTTTCTCTTTGAAGTCCCAGTGCACTGCTTGGTGTACCATTAGAGAACAAAGATGTTGGATAAGGATGCCACACTCACCCTGAAATAAACCAGGTGCCCAATCGTTGTTTTGGTTTTAACAGACAGTACCAGTAAAAAGCGTTTTCTTTATTTTTACTATTTTCTGCACTGCAGAATATTAGTGAAGACATCAAAACTATGAAATAACACACATGGAATCATGTAGTAACCAAAAAAGTGTTAAACAAATCAAATTATATTTTATATTTGGAATTCTTCAAAGTAACCACCCTTTGCCTCGACAGCTTTGCACACTCTTGGCATTCTTTCATCCAGCTTGATGAAGTAGTCACCTGGAATGCATTTCAATTAGCAAGTGTGCCTTGTTAAAAATTATTTGTGGAATTTCTTTCCTTCTAAATGCATTTGAGCCAATCAGTTGTGTTGTGACAAGGTAAGGGTAAAATACCATGTCCATATAATGGCAATAACAGCTCAAATAAGAAAAGAGAAACGACAGTCCATCATTACTTTAAGACATGAAGGTCAGTCAATGCGTAAAATTTCAAGAACTTTGAAAGTTTCATCAAGTGCAGTCACAAAAATCATCAAGCGCAATGATGAAACTAGCTCTCATGAGGACCGCCACAGGAAAGGAAGACCCAGAGTTACCTCTGCTGCAGAGGACAAGTTCATTAGAGTTACCAGCCTCAGAAATCAACATCAACTGTTCAGAGGAGACTGCGTGAATTGCTGCAAATAAACCACTACTAAAGGACACCAATAATAAGAAGAGATTTGCTTAGGCCAAGAAACACAAGCTATGGACATTAGACCGGTGGAAATCTGTCCTTTGATCTGATGAGTCCAAATTTGAGATTTTTGGTTCCAACTGCCGTGTCTTTGTGAGACGCAGAGTAGGTGAACAGATGATATCTGCATGTGTGGTTCCCTACGTGAAGCACGGAGGAGGTGGTGTGATGGTGTGGGGGTGCTTTGCTGGTGACACTGTCAGTGATTTATTTAGACTTCAAAGCACACTTAACCAGCATGGCTACCACAGCGTTCTGCAGCAATACACCATCCCATCTGGTTTGGGCTTAGTGGGACTATCATTTGTTCTTCAACAGGATAATGACCCAACAAGGAGATTGATGGAGTGCTGCATCAGACCTGGCCTCCACCCGACTTCAACCCAATTGAGATGGTTTGGGATGAATTGGACCGCAGAGTCACGGAAAAGCAGTCAACGTGCTCAGCATATGTGGGAACTCCTTCAAGACTGTTGAAAAAGCATTCCAGATTAAGCTGGTTGAGAGAATGCCAAGAGTGTGCAAAGCTGTCATCAAGGCAAAGGGTGGCTACTTGGAAGAATATCAAATATCAAATATATTTGGATTTGTTTGACCTTTTTGGTTACTACATTTGTGTTATTTCATAGTTTTGATGTCTTCACTATTATTCTACAATAAAATAAATAAAAACCCTTGAATGAGTAGGTGTGTCCAAACTTTTGACTGGTACTGTATATGTATGAGATGGAAACTGTTTGAGGTCTGAGTGACCCTCCTCTCTAAGCACCGGGAGCATCCCCTGGATTAACATTGACTATTAGTTTAATCATGAATGGGGGGGGATAGAGGGTGACAGGGGGGCCACATGACTGCTACTTACAGAGCAGTGAGCCACCAGCAGGCCATGGGGATTGGGAAGCCATAAATCAGTCACAGTCTCACCCCTCCAGACACCACACAGCTAGCCAGATGATCTGCTACCTTACATGGAGGTCTGCCTTCTCATCTGCCCACTAACTGTACAGACCCACATGAGCTATTGTTTTAACTGCATAGTGTTACTGGGTCGCTCAGACCAGACACCAGCCTGTTGCCAGAGGGGAAGACAGTTGATCTTATCTATTTGATGTTTGATTATCAAGTACCTTTATTTAAGTTAAGTTTTGAAAGGAAATGTTCTGTTATTGCACATATTTCTAGTTTGATTATAAAGTTGAGGTTCATATTTTCTGTGGTTATCAGGATTATCAAATTGGATTAAATCCATAATTTAATTGTTTTTATGTCACTAGTTTGTTTTCATGGAAAAGAGGGTAGAGAGTGAGGCAATGTCAGTAGCATACAGAACAGAGACCAAGTGTTACTTCAGATGTTTTACTGTTATCACTCCGTTTCCAAAGGTTCTTCTAGTGAACAGGGTTGTGTCAGACCATGGAATGTTTGTGCCATACATTAACACTATTATAATGCTCTTTCTTATCAATAGCATCAGTATTTCCATCTGCACTGAAATGCATGCTTGTTATCATTTACTGTGTCAGTTTTCTCTCTTGTGTTTAGAAATGATAGGAAGTGAAGATTGCCCATCTCTGCCTGGCTTCTATATAAACTCTAATGACAAGGTGCTGTGTCATGTGTCATGAGACTATGTGCGTCTACGAGGTAAACAAAGAGCTATAGCTACACCACTGAAAAAGGTAGACATCTGTCACCTAAGCTGTAGAACATATGGGTACTCTTTAATGCCAAATTGGTATGTGTCTTGTATTTGTTAATGATGCCGTTTTGATAGTTCATGATATTTCATGCCTTTTCAGTTTACTTATTTGATGACAATGGATAATTTCTTGTAGATTTTTAATGGTGGTATAGCTGTATGAATATCCCTCATTGTCAGCAGCATACTGATAAACACAAGAAAGAAACCTTTTGTAATATACACTGAGTGTACAAAACATTAAGAATACCCCCCCCCCCCCCCTTCTGGACCCTTCTTGATACGCACAGAAAACTGTTGAGCATGAAAAACCCAACAGCGTTGCAGTTCTTGACACAAACCATTGAGCCTGGCACCTACTACCATACCCTGTTTAAAGGCACTTATATTTTTTGTCTTGCACATTCACCCTCTGAATGGCACACACACAATCCATGTCTCAATTGTCTCAAAGCTTAAAAATCATTCTTTAACCTGTCTCCTCCCCTTCATCTACTCTGACTGAAGTGGATTTAACAAGTGACATCAATAAGGGATCATACTGTAGCTTTTACTTGGATTCACATGGTCAGTCTATGTCATGGAAAGATGTTTTGTACACTCAGTGTAAGGTTTGATATTTCAGCTGTGTCATTTTACACAGCTGAACGTTGAAGTAGTTTGTTCAATCAAATTCCAATCAAATGTATTTATAAAGCCCTTTTTACATCAGCTGATGTCACAAAGTGCTGTACAGAAACCCAGCCTGAATCCCCAAACAGCAAGCAATGCAGATGTAGACGCACTGCGGCTAGGAAAAACTCACTAGAACAGCAGGAATCTAGTAATAAAACTAGAGCGGAACCAGGCTCTGAGGGGTGGCCAGTCCTCTTCTGGCTGTGCCCGGTAGAGATTATAACAGCACATGGCCAAGATGTTCAAACGTTCATAGATGACCAGCAGGGTCAAATAATAATAATCGCAGTGGTTGTAGAGGGTGTAACAGGTCAGATGTCAGTTGGCTTTTCATAACCGAGCATTCAATGTTAGAGACAGCAGGTGCGGTAGAGAGAGAGAGTCGAAAACAGCAGGTCAATACATTGTTAAAGTATATTTGCCTCTTGAGCTGCTGGCTGGATGAATTATACTCTGGAGGAGAGGTATATGACTGGAGCTGGTGTCACAGAGAAACACAGCCAAAGAGTTTGAGTGAGGGAGAGAGAGAGACTAAAAAGTGAAAGGGAGAGAGAGCGAGAGAGATAGAAAGAAAGAGAAAAAGAGAACGGGAGACCGGGGAGGAGAGGGACTGAGAGTAACAGTGTTTCTGGGACAATGGAGCTACTAATGCACACCAGAACCCCTAGAAATTGTCCCTACACTCTTGTCTGTGACAGAGACTTCACGGCTATGGACCAGCGCCCTGTAAATGCTCTGTCTCAAATAGTAACTGACAGAGACACTGCGTATGATGCTTTAGTGGCACAGCAACAATACAGAATTAATAAAAGAGACAGAAGTTATTTAGGATGCCTCTTTACAACACTCACACACACTCACTGAGTGACACCTGTATGATGCCTGTGGAGTGCACCTAAGAAAAGAGACTCTTTCCCTCCCACTGGGCAAAAACTGGTTGAATCAACATTGTTGTTTTCCCATCATTTCAACAAAGTAAATCTACGTGATGATGTTGAATCAACATGGAAAACTGATTGGATTTGCAAGAAGTCTTCAACGTAAGGGAAGTGTGACTTCTTTTCCCCAACCTTTAACCTAAATTCAATGACATGGTGAAATGTTTAGTTAATTTCACATTGAATTCACAGTAGTTGACAACTCAACCAAATGTAAATCACAACTAGATGTTGAAATGACGTCAGTGCCCAGTGGGCTGAGGTTCCTTTATCTCCTTTGAAGTGTCCCCCTTATGTTTGTATGCACGATCGAAGGTGATGTGGTGGTATTTACCTGTTCTTGCTGCAGATGGTGATGGCTGTCAACACTGAGGAAGAGGGTCCTTGGAGCTGCTTCTTAGCAATGTCTTCCCCTCAGAGATGGATGGAGTGGAGGATGGAGGATGGGACCGGGACGTAGAGGAGTGGTGACCTGGTCGGATGAGTGGAGATGTGCTGGCTTGGAGGACAGAGGTTGGTGGAGGTCAGTGATGCTGAGTCGTACCTCTTGCAGACAGCATCAGATGTCATCAAAAGGAGCTGGGTAAAGTAGTGTAGAGTAAGATCTGTGCAGAGTATAGTAGGATCTGAGTAGATTAGAGTAGATAGGATAGGATCTGAGTTGAGTAGATAGGATAGGATCTGAGTAGAGTAGATAGGATAGGATCTGAGTCGAGTAGATAGGATAGGATCTGAGTAGAGTAGATAGGATCTGAATAGAGTAGATAGAATAGGATCTGAGTAGAGTAGATAGGATAGGATCTGAGTAGAGTAGATAGGATAGGATCTGAGTAGAGTAGATAGGATAGGATCTGAGTAGAGTAGATAGGATAGGATCTGAGTAGAGTAGATTAGAGTAGATTAGATAGGATCTGAATAGAGTAGATAGAATAGGATCTGAGTAGAGTAGATAGGATAGGATCTGAGTAGAGTAGAATAGAGTAGAGTAGATTAGGATAGGATCGGAGTAGAGTAGAGTAGGATCTTTGTAGAGTAGAGTAGAGTAGAATAGAGTAGAGTAGAGTTGAGTAGTATCTTTATAGAATAGAGTGTAGTAGTGCTGGAGCACTGTGCCGTCCCAGGGTGAGAATGCTAGCCTGCGCAGGGGGCATGGGAAGAAAAGCAGGGGCATCACGAGAGAGCGTTTCCTCTCTGCCCTCCTCCCTCTCTCCTCCTCCATATCCTCCTCCTCTTTCTTTCCTTACTTCCCTCCCAGTCTCCTCAAGCTACATCCCTCTCCCAGATTCCCTGGTTGGCTTCCTGCCACTTAACAGTATTTTGGTGGGAAGAATTCCTTAACATCAGGAAGGAAAGTATAATTGTGTTCAGGGATCAATAGGAATTCCGTTCTGACAAAGATTCCAGCTGCATTATTTAGTTTTTATTGTGTTTTTTTGTTGTTTACTACCATCAAGAGTATAGTCTGTATGTGGCAGTCAGCATAAACCTCCGACAGCAATACATTCTGTCCCAGCTTACTATATAACTACTGCAATTTTTCAGTTGTGAAATGTGTAGGTAACATGAGTAGTTATGTCAAGGAATATACGTAGTAGAATCACTCTACTGGGAAATAAATAGGATTTCAGATGACTGCAAGTAGTTATGAAATATTGTGTCTTCGAGCTTTAAAAAAGTTCTGTGGAAAATGTTTAGTGTTGCAAAGTTTCAAGTGTGTTATTTGCAGTAGATAATGTCATTGTTATATTTGAAACAGGTTGAATGTTTATGATACATTTACAAAAAAAATATTGATTATGATTAATAGGTAACAAACTTTAAAAAACATGAACGCTGATCAGAATTCAATAACCATTTTAAATGAGCCAGAATCGGATACCTCGCCCTTGTTCAACTACTCTGTAAACATGAAGTCAGCGATATTACAAGCATATCTTTCCTACTGTATAATACAGTATGCCCCACAGATGCCAACAACAATCGACCCCCTCCACTCTGTGGTGAGAATACCTGTTTTGGTCATGTCTTGTCTTCTCTCCCTCCTCCCTTGCTGTCAAACACGGTCCTGCTCTCGAGTCAGGAGACAAAGTTTGGGATACCGGCCGATACTCCTCTTCACCCTCTTCCTCCTCCTCCTCTCTCTTTTTTCTCTCCTCCTGTCCTGTACACAGAGCCAGTGTCTGGCCTGGCTGGTTCCACTGTTGTAGATGTATGAGCCCGCAGATATATGACAACATTATATAATGGCAATCTTTTATGTTGTGATTCCTCCTTGCTGCAGGGCTCGAGTGTGCACAAATGCAGCCTGTTCAAATAACTGTAATTATGTGGTGGGGGCACACACACACTGAATGTCACACACACACACTGAATGTCACACACACCGAATGCCACACATGCACAAGTGTGCACACGTGTACATGGTCACGCATGCACACACAGTACACGCACATACATCATGACAATGTTAATTTAGTGGCAGGGGCACCTCTGTCGAATGTGACATTGCTTTCCATCACCTTGTGGGAACTCTGCTTTCATCTACAATGAGAGGAGTGAGAGGAGACATGGAAAAAGACCTTGTCCCGACAACACACATGCACACATGGAAAATGCTAGGTGGGTGTTATCACCTTCCATCTTTCTTGCCAGCTCTAATCTACCATTGATTAGCCTCCTAAAGGCAATAACGGTTTAGGCCACCTGGACTTCCCCTCACTCACTTTTCCCATGTATGGTTAGTTTAGTCAAGTAATATATCAATATTTTTTTTGCCATTTAGTTGATATCATCCCAGAGACTATACTGCTCCCTACAGTAGGTGCTGTCTGTGCTGGCCCCAGAGACTATACTGCTCCCTACAGTAGGTGCTGTCTGTGCTGGCTTCAGAGACTATACTGCTCCCTACAGTAGGTGCTGTCTGTGCTGGCCCCAGAGACTATACTGCTCCCTACAGTAGGTGCTGTTTGTGCTGGCCCCAGAGACTATACTGCTCCCTACAGTAGGTGCTGTCTGTGCTGGCCCCAGAGACTATACTGCTCCCTACAGTAGGTGCTGTCTGTGCTGGCTTCAGAGACTATACTGCTCCCTGCAGTAGGTGCTGTCTGTGCTGGCCTCGGAGACTATACTGCTCTACACAGTAGGTGCTGTCTGTGCTGGCCCCAGAGACTATACTGCTCCCTACAGTCCCAGATCAGCCAGATCTCTGTGGGTAAGATCTGCAGAGTCATGCTAATGTCACAGCCTTATGGACCATCTAAAAGAGCCTGTTGTCTCCAGTTCTCCCTGTAACAAGTGTGTCTTTGATGGCAGCCTGTAGATAATGCCTCTGTGTGTATATATATATCTGGGAAACTAGTTCATGATGCAGATCTCATGCCGTGCCCCCCAGCCATGCTAGGCTCCTCGTGACCCTGTGACATCAGCACTCCTGGATCTCTCTCCCTTTCTTTTTCTCTTCTCCTCAATGTGTTCCTCTTCAGGTCTGCTATCTGCATCTTTTTGATCATCTTCCATCTTAGGAATGAAGATATGATAACAAATGACACCATAGCTTACAGAGAGAGGGTATAAGGTAAGATATACTGTACATAATGGCATTTACAAAATAGTCTCCAACACTCAACTCAGCAAACTGGATGCAGTCTATCACAGTGCCATCCGCTCCAGAAGGTATATCTCACTGGTCATCCCCAAAGCCAACACCTCCTTTGGCCGCCTTTCCTTCCAGTTCTCTGCTGCCAATGACTGGAACAAATTGCAAAAATCGCTGAAGCTGGAGAATTATATTTCCCTCACTAACTTTAAACATCAGCTATCTGAGCAGCTAACCGATCGCTGCAGCTGTACATAGTCCATCTGTAAATAGCCCACCCAATCTACCTACCTCATCCCCATATTGTTTTGATTTACTTTTCCTCTCTTTTGCACACCAGTATTTCTACTTGCACATCATCATCTGCACATCTATCACTCCAGTGTTATTTGCTAAATTTTAATTACTTTACTACTATGGCCTATTTATTGCCAACCTCCTCACGCCATTTGCAGACACTGTACATTGACTTTATTTTTTTCTATTGTGTTATTGACTGTACGCTTGTTTATTCCATGTGTAACTCTGTGTTGTTGTTTGTGTCGCACTGCTTTGCTTTATCTTGACCAGGTCACAGTTGTAAATGAGAACTTGTTCTCAACTATCTTACCTGGTTAAATAAAGGTGAAAAAAATACAGTAGTTTTGGCAATGAGGTGACAGGGGTAGGATATATCTGTCTGTATATCTGTTTCAGCCTGTGTCAGTGTGTCTGTGTCAGTGTCTGTGTCTCCCCCTATAGCTCCGTTTGGCCGGGTGGCCAGCTCTAGGAAGAGTCTTGGTGGTTCCAAACTTCTTCGATTTAAGAATGATGGAGGCCACTGCGTTCTTGGGGACCTTCAATGCTGCTTACATTTTTTGGTACCCGATCTTGTGTCGGAGCTCTACGGACAATTCCTTCGACCTCATGTCTTGGTTTTTGCTCTGACATGCACTGTCAACTGTGGGTCCTTATATAGACAGTTATGTGCCTTTCCAAATCATGTCCAATCAATTGAATATACCACAGGTGGACTCCAATCAAGTTGTAGAAACATCTCAAGGATGATCAATGGAAACAGGATGCACCTCACCTCAGAGTCTCATTGCAAAGGGTCTGAATACTTATATAAATAAGGTATTTCTATTTGGTAAAATGTATAAAAAACAGTTTTCGCTTTGTCATTATGGGGTATTTTGTGTAGATTGATGAGGGAAAAACATGATTTGATACATTTTAGAATAAGGCTGTAAGGTAACAAAATGTGGAAAGAGTCAAGGGCTCTGATGTCACTCCCTGGCCATAGAGAGGCTTTTTATTCTCTATTTTGGTTAGGTCAGGGTGTGATTTGGGTGGGCAGTCTATGTTCTATGTTCTATGATTTTCTATTTCTAAGTGTTTGGCCGGGTGTGGTTCTCAATCAGAGGCAGCTGTCTATCGTTGTCTCTGATTGAGAACCATACTTAGGTACCCTTTTCCCCCACCTGTTTTGTGGGAAGTTAACTTTGTAGTTGTTCAGGGCCCAAAGCTTCACGGTTGTTTTTTTGTTCTTCGTTTTGTCGGCGTCATTTTTAAATACAGTTCAAATGTACACTTACCATGCTGCACCTTGGTCCTTCAGCCAGTCGTGACATCTGAATGCTTTCCGAATGCACTGTAGCTGTCTTCATGCATGGACAGGCACACGCACGCATACACACACACAGAAAATGATGATATACAGTATTTGACTTTCACCTAATGTAACTCCAGTATAACCCCAAAGCAAATTCAGAGCCAATCAGAGCTAAGTCTCTATTACTGTAAAAACTTAACGAATCTTCCCTTTAGCTTCTTGAGGCTCAATCAATCAGTAATACTCTTAATGGAAATCTTCAAGGAAAGAAAATATGTAGTTAATTCCTAATCACCCTCTTTTCATTCTAAGGGATATTCAACCCTGTCTTTCCCCTCTTTAGTGTTCATCAGGCAGGATTATGGTCAGAGCACAGTTTGTTTACTCAGTCAAACAGCATCAAGTGATCTGGAACAGAGAGGTGACGCTCCACAACTTAACTTAATCTCACCATTTACAACATAACAGCACTGCCAGGGTGTGGGCTGTGTGTGGGGAAGAGTGTGTGTGTGTCTCTGTTTGTGTATGTGTATGTGTGTGTGGGAAAAAACAACCTGCCAGATCGTATTAACATAACCACACAACCCCTCCACCTACCACCCCTGCTTGTGACCCGACCCGATATCAGCCCTGCTGCACCCGTATCTGAGGAAAACCAGGCTTGATGGACACTCTCTGTGTCTCCTAAACGCACCTCATCCCCAGTCACCCTCCAAAATGCCCCCAAAACTCCCTTTCACACCACTGTAGGCCTAGGTTACACCACTGTGGAACATCTAAGGCACACAGACAGACAAACGTTCAGTACAACACACACAATTTGCACAACTGCCATGAGCTGACCTGACTATGGTTTTTAAGTGACACGAACAGTGATATGCTGTGATACACAATGATACAATCACCAAACCTTGCACATGTGTGTGTATATGTGTGTGCATGCATATGTGTTCACACAGACTGTATGTAGGTGAAATAAGTGCTCTATTTAAGTGTGCGCTGAGTGATTTGACAGGGTGTACTGCTTTCTTCTCCCATGTGGGGTCACACACCAACTTCACACACCTTACCTCACATACTGTAGACCACATAGTGACCTGAGTAGGCATCCTGTTAACGATGTTGTTCTACTGTAGCCTCTCTCTCTCTGTCACTCCACAGCCACACCTGGAGAGAATACAGAATGTTGCTCCTATTCCTGCATGGGCCCTGTTGCTTTCTCTTTTTTTGTGTCACCAGTAACATGATCTACTTAGTAGGGGAGTGTTATTGTTGACATGAACAAAGGACACAATCAGTCTTTAGATGGAGTGTGTGCTGATTACAAGTCTGTGTATGTCAGAGTAAGTGTCTGATAAGTCACGGGTGCTTTTGGTTAGAGCTTACCTTAATGCACACACTGACAGCCACTCTATTTAGATAACACTGTCTGCGTTGCTAACAGTAAATTAGTCAATGCATTGTTTGTTCGCACCATGGTGACACTGTCAGAGCAGGTGAGGTGCAGGTGACCAGTCAGACCAGATGACAGGGATGGAGGGGATTGGTGACAATGTCACAGCGGGCCGCACTTTGCCGTCTCTCTCCTTGTCAACCAGACACGTGTCCGTTGCTCAGATCTGTCTACTGGACCATTCATTTTTAGACTGATCCTGCTATTCTTACACAGTGACCTCTGACCTCTGTACTCATTATAGTGTTGTTATCCCAGACCTGAGGGATGGAAAGAATATGTGGGTCATGTGAGTCTTATAATGTGTGTCAAGGTTGACTGGCAGTTTCCCCCTCCAACCCCATCCCTTCACCTCTCTCATATTGCCGCTAAACACTGGAGACAGCACATCCTGTTTATGTGTGTGTGTGTTTTCCTTTCAGCCTCTCAATGATCATTCTAGACTTTTTCCATATAGAAAATGATGATGATGTGTCCGGTAACACTTTGTTTCTTGAAAGTCCAACATCTTGAAAACTTGACTGCTGACATGCAAGACATTTTGGCACTGTTGTTTCAACAGTGGATTTATGAAGATACCAAAACCAAAATACCAAAATCTAGTTTTTGAGTGGATTTCCCCTTTAAGTTGTTATGAAAATAACCATGATATTGATATCCAACAGCTATAGGTTGTACCAATATATTACAATTAGCGTGATTCTTAGGAATGTCTCTTTCATCAGTCATTGATGAAAAATGTATATCGTACATTGCTGGGTCATTGCTATAGAAATTCAGATCTTATTAAAATGTTCCATGACTTTTCTGACCTACATGAGTTTTCCCAACATAACTGACTGGACTTTTAGTCAAATCAAAACAAGCAGGAATGTAAATTGGCCCCTGTCGGTACCTCCATGAGAACAAGGCAACCAAGGTTGAGGGAAAGCAGGAGGTAATTTGGGCTCAAATGCTATATTTATCTCCATCGAGCTTGAAGCTTCAGTTTCACCATATAGAGTAGGAGAGGGATAACAAACGCAGGAAGAGGTGTATCTACAAGACTCCCTCGCCCAAGGCAACTACCTCAGATATGCAGAGAAACATGCACTGTGTGTGTGTTTGCGTGTATGTGTGTGTGGACAGACATGGCTCCTTTTGTTATTGAAGACAGAAAAGGGTGTGTATTGTGTGTGTGTGTGTTTGCTATACGTCCATGAAAACAGAGGAGGGCATCGCTCATCAACGTGTCCAATAAACATACACTGCATCACGCAACACACAATACCCAGTCACTGACACAGGGGTTGACTGAAGATTCATGAATTGGGGCTTTTCCAGAAATTTCACCACCTTAAGTAATTGACCACACGAGTTAATGATGGATTAGATTGATACGTGTCTCATAGGATACTATTAACAGAAAGAGCTTGTTGTTGCTAGTCTTATTATGTGTTTTGTGTTGCATTGACATGCTGTTTCTTGTACATGTGGTGATGTTTTATTAACTTCAACTTGGGTCTTCTAAAGTGGCTCAGTCGCATTTCAGGAAATACGAACAGTAATGAACACGTTTTATTACACGCTGTACACGTTTGTGAGAATGTGTGTACGGGCGTGTGTGTGAGGGGAACGGGAGGCTTGTAACTGTGTCCACACACTCGTATCCGCTGATAACATTGTGTTGGGCTGCTGGCTGTCTGTCTGCCTGGCTGAAGGCACCAGCAGGGATGAAATACTACCCTGGATGACGTGTGTTCCTCAGATAGGACAGGGAAAGGGTGTTACCCTTCACTTACTACTACACTATGTACCTTTTGCACAAGCCCAACAAGCCCCCCTAGATCCCCCTTCTCACCCCTACATCTCCCTTCCCCCTCCCTTATACCCTGCTCCCTCCTACATCCCTCTGTTGCCCCTGCCTTCCCCTTTTACCCCTTACATCCCTCTGCTCCACCCTATGTCCACCTGCTCCCCCTAAAGCCACCAAACTAAAGCAGGAAGTACCAGTGACTCGCTCAATACGGAAGTGGTCAGATGACGCGGATGCTACACTACAGGACTGTTTTGCTAGCACAGACCTGAATATGTTCCGGGATTCATCCAATGGCATTGAGGAGTATACCACCTCAATCATCGGATTCATCAATAAGTGCATCAACAGCGTCATCCCCACAGTGACCGTATGTACATATCCCAACCAGTAGCCATGGATTACAGGCAACATCCGCATCGAGCTAAAGGCTAGAGCTTCCGCTTTCAAGGAGCGGGACACTAGTCCAGATGCTTTTAAGAAATCCCGCTAAAAGGCAAAGCATCAATACAGGATTAAGATTGAATCCTACTAGAGCAGCTCTGACGCTCGTCGGATGTGGCAGGGTTTGAAAATTATTACAGACTACAAAGGGAAACCCAGCAGTGAGCTGCCCAGTGACGCGAGCCTACCAGACAAGCTAAATGCCTTTTATGCTTGCTTCGAGGCAAGGAACACTAAAGCATGCATGAGAGCACCAGCTGTTCCGGACGACTGTGTGATAATGCTCTCGGTAGCCGATGTGAGCAAGACCTTTAAACAGGTTTAACATTCACAAAGCCGCGGGGCTAGACGGATTACCAGGACGTATATTCAAAGCATGCATGGGGCAACTGGCAAGTGTCTTCACTGACATTTTCAACCTCTCCCTGACCGAATCTGTAATACCTGCATGTTTCAAGCAGACCACCATAGCCCCTGTGCCCAAGGAAGCGAAGGTAACCTTCCTAAATGATTATCGCCCTGTAGCACTCACGTCGGTAGCCATGAAGTGCTTTGAATGGCTGGCCATGGCTCACATCAACAGCATCATCCCGGATACTCTAGACCCACTCCAATTCTCATACCGCCCCAACAGATCCACAAATAAGGCAATCTCAATCTCACGCCACACCGCCCTTTCTCACCTGGACAAAAGGAACACCTATGTGAGAATGCAGTTCATTGACTACAGCTCAGTGTTCAACACAATAATGCCCATAAAGCTCATCACTAAGCTGAGGACCCTGGGATTAAACACCTCCCTCTGCAATTGGATCCTGGACTTCCTGACGGGCCACCCCCAGGTGGTAAGGGTAGGCAACAACACATCTGCCACGCTGATCCTCAACACTGGGGCCCCTCAGCGGTGCGTGCTTAGTCTCCTCCTGTACTCCCTGTTCACCCACGACTGCGGGCCCAAACACGACTCCAACACCATTAAGTTTGCTGACAACACAACAGTGGTAGGCCTGATTACCGACAATGATTAGACAGCCTATAGGGAGGTCAGAGAACTGGTAGTGTGGTGCCAGGACAACAACCTCTCCCTCAATTTGAGCAAGACAAAGGAGCTGACCGTGGACTACAGGAAAAGGCGGACCCCATTAACATCGACGGGGCTATATTGGAGGGGGTCAAGAGTTTCAAGTTCCTTGGTGTCCACATCACCAACAAACTATCATGGTCAAAACACAACTCGGGAAGAGGGAACGACAACACCTTTTCCCCCTGAGGACACTGAAAAGATTTGGCATGAGTACCCAGATTCTAAAAAACATCTACAGCTGCACCATCGAGAGCATCCTGACCGGTCACATTACCACATGGTATGGCAACTGCTCGGCATCTGACCGTAAGGCACTACAGAGTATAGTGCGTACGCCAAGCTTCCTGCCATCCAGAATTTACATACTAGGCGGTGTCAGAGGAAAGCTCAAAAAAATGTCAGACTCCAGTCACCCAAGTCATAGACTGTTCTCTCTGCTACCTGCACGACAAGCGGTACCAGATTGTCAAGTCTAGGACCAAAAGGCTCCTTAACAGCTTCTAACCCAAGCCATAAGACTGCTGAGCAATTCATCAAATGGACATCTGGACTATTTACATTGACCCCCCCATTTGTTTTTACACTGCTGCTACTTGCTGTTTATTATCATTTTAGTTTCTTTGGTAAATATTTTCTTAACTAACTTAACTTAACTCTTCCTTGAACTGCATTGTTGGATAAGGGCTTGTAAGTAAGCATTTCACGTTAATGTCTACACCTGTTGTAATCGGCGCATGTGAGAAATAAATGATTAGATTTTACCCCTACATCTCCCTTCTCCCCTCCCCTTACATATATTACATCCCTCTGCTCCCCCCTACTCCTTTTACATCTCCCTTCTCCCGCTACATCCCTCTGCTCCTTCCAAATTCCCTTCTCCCCCTGCATCACCTTTCTCCCCCTACATACCCCTTCTCCCCAACATCTCCCTTCTCCACCCTTCTCCCCTATATACCTTGGTCCCCCCTTCATCCCCCTGCCTTCCCCTTCTCCCTCCTACATCCCCTTCTCCCGCTACATCCCTCTGCTCCTTCCAAATTCCCTTCTCCCCCTGCATCACCTTTCTCCCCCTACATACCCCTTCTCCCCAACATCTCCCTTCTCCACCCTTCTCCCCTATATACCTTGGTCCCCCCTTCATCCCCCTGCCTTCCCCTTCTCCCTCCTACATCCCCTTCTCCCGCTACATCCCTCTGCTCCTTCCAAATTCCCTTCTCCCCCTGCATCACCTTTCTCCCCCTACATACCCCTTCTCCCCAACATCTCCCTTCTCCACCCTTCTCCCCTATATACCTTGGTCCCCCCTTCATCCCCCTGCCTTCCCCTTCTCCCTCCTACATCCCCTTCTCCCCCTGCATCACCTTTCTCCCCCTACATACCCCTTCTCCCCAACATCTCCCTTCTCCACCCTTCTCCCCTATATACCTTGGTCCCCCCTTCATCCCCATGCCTTCCCCTTCTCCCTCCTACATCCCCTTCTCCCTCCTACATCCCCTTCTCCCCCTACATACCCCTTCTCCCCAACATCTCCCTTCTCCACCCTTCTCCCCTATATACCTTGGTCCCCCCTTCATCCCCCTGCCTTCCCCTTCTCCCTCCCACATCCCCTTCTCCCCCTGCATCACCTTTCTCCCCCTACATACCCCTTCTCCCCAACATCTCCCTTCTCCACCCTTCTCCCCTATATACCTTGGTCCCCCCTTCATCCCCCTGCCTTCCCCTTCTCCCTCCTACATCCCCTTCATCCCCCTGCATCACCTTTCTCCCCCTACATCCCCTTCTCCCCCTGCATCACCTTTCTCCCCCTACATACCCCTTCTCCCCAACATCTCCCTTCTCCACCCTTCTCCCCTATATACCTTGGTCCCCCCTTCATCCCCCTGCCTTCCCCTTCTCCCTCCTACATCCCCTTCGCCCCCAGATCCCTCTGTTCCTCCCTACATCTCTTTAATCCCCCCTACATTCCCTGCTCGACCCTACCGCCCCCTGCATCCCCCTTCTCCCCCCCAAGATTCCTCTGTTCCCCTCTACGTCCCCCTTCTTCCCCCTACGTCCCCATCTCCCCCCTACATCCATTTGCATCCCCCTTCTCCCCCCGACATCCCCTTCTCCACCTACATCCCTCTGCCCTCCCTACATCCCTCTTCACCCCCCTTCTCCCACTATATCAACCTTCTCCCCCAAATCTCCCTACATCCCCCTGCTCCACCCTACATTACTCTGCTACCCCCTACACCCCCTGCATCCCCATTCACCCCATACATCCCCCTTCTCCCCCTACATCCCTCTTCTCCCCCTACATCTACCTATTACCCCAAATCCCCCTACATCCACCTTATCCCCCTACATCCCCTTTCTGCCCCCTACATCCACCTATGTCCCTCTGCTCCCCCTACATTCCTCTATTCTCCACGACATCGCTCTGCTCCCCCTACATCCCCCTTCTCCCCCCTACATGCCTCTGCTCCCCCCTACGTCCACCTACTCCCCTCTACAGCTCCCTTTTCCCTGTATATCTCCCTTTTCCCCTCCCCCTACAAACTCTGCTCCCCCTACATCCCTCTGCTCCCCCCTTCTCCCCTACATCCCTCTTCTTCTCCTACATCCCCCTGCATCCCCTTTCTCCCCCTACATTCCTATGTTCCCCCCACATCCCTCTGCTCCCCTTACATCCCCTTACATCTCCATACTCCCCTTACATCCCTCTGCTCCCCCCTACATCCCCCTGCATCTGACTGCTCCCCCCTACATCCACCTTCGCCCCCCTACATCCCTCTGCTCCCCCTCTGCATTTCTCAGAAACCTTTACTCACTCGTATCCCACACCCTCTCACTTCTCAACCCATGTTCTGTACCTGTGCCACAAATACTGTATTCATCCTGTGTTGGGTTAACAAATAATATATGTCCAAATCTAAAAAGATTGCTTGATAATCTGTGGTCACCCCAATACCTAATTTTAACCCTACACTTATGCATTCTTCCCTGCACCCCAACTCCTCAAATGCATCAGCAATGGATCTCTGTGTCTTATTTTCCCTACCCTCTATTCTCTTTCCCTCCTTATCATCTTATCACATACTGAACCTGCTCACCTCTCTTCCACCCCGTCCTACTCGCCCTCTTGCTCTCCTCTATTGTGTGTCGATCCTCCTCTCTGTCCCAATGGGCCCGGCGGTACGCAGAGAGGAAGCTGTCCTTCCACCTCCTGTCAGAATGTTGAGAACACTCAATCCCTCTCTTTCTCTCTTTCACTCTCTCTTCCTCTACTAATTCTCTTCATCTTTCTCCCTCCTTAGGCCCATGTTTTCTGTGAATATTAGCTGGAATTCCTTTTAATGGCATAATTTAATTTTCAGTCTTCCTGAAGCAGGGTTTGGTCTTGTGAACCTGCAGTGAAGGCTGACGACAGGACTACGACTCACTCATCCCTCCTGGCTCCAGGACCAGGACTGAGCCCTCACTGAGTGTGTGAACATTTGAGGAATGTAGCCTAGATTATGCATGGACACAAAGTCCAGTGTTTTCCCTGCCTTGCCTGCTTGTGTCCCCTGCTCAGGTAAGTTCTCCTCTACATAGCTACCTCTAAATGCACGTGTGTACATGGCAGGAAGCAGGCCCTGGTCTAAAGTAAGCTTTTGCCCAGCAGCCTTGAGTATGTCCCATGGGGACCAATAAACCACTAGAGATCCTAAACATACTTGTCTGGGGTGGAAGTAACACAGTTAACACACACTGAGGACAATAGAGGCCTTCTCGACACTCTGAGCGTTAGGTACAGGAACTCTGTCCCCTCACAAACACCCAGTGTGGTTTGTGTTAGCATTGTGTTCGCATTGTGGCAGGACATGGGAAGGAAAGCCTCGAGCACAAACACAAGTGAGCCCAAACAACCCAACCCTCTCACCATCTAACGCTCTCTGACAATTTTTACAATCTAACAAGCAATCTAGCAGTATTTAACTCTCTAACAAACCATGTAACGGTGGTCAGCACAAATATTTATCAATGGCTAAACAATAAGGATTAGCTTGTGAGATGAATTTCCTTGTTTTGCTTGGCTCTAATACAACACTTAAAAGGAAGGATGCTTGGTTTGTATGTGTGTGTTTGTGTGTGTGTGTGTGATGGCCTTGGTTTATGCCCTGTCTGATTTATGTCAGCAGGTCCAGTGAGGATATCAACCAGGCCTGCTCCAGCAGAACGAGGGACAGAGTGCTCGTCCAAACCCAACAAACCTGACCTCCCAAGTCCAACTGGGCAACAACAGATCTACACTCTTAAACACAAAGGTATGGTCCGTGACCAGCTGAAGAGCTACAAGAGCTTTCATAACCCAAGCTGTGTGTGTGTGTGTGGGTTTGTGTGTGTACCCCTTCTGCTTATCTGGCATAGGAGCTTGGTCCAAATGGGGTTTCAGTTCAAACAGTGAGATTGAAAAGTCTTATCACCAGTTTGACGTGGCCGACATTGATGCCAGTTCTCTCTATGTACAAACAGTTGGCTCTGTTTGCTTTGGTGAGTATGAAGTTTCGGAAATGCCTTTGTGTGGTCTGTTCAATCTTTGGAAAGTAATGATCATTGGGTTCTTAGAGGAAACACGAAATTGCTCAGGGGTAGAGAGAGGTGATTTGTTCTCACAGAGGTGTGAGACAGGTTAGATCTGCCATGACCATATAAAACTCTCTGCCCGTAGCATGATTTTACTTGTAAATTGCCTTATAAGGCTTAATGAAGCCTTCTAAGACCCTTAGTAAAGATACATACACTACTGGTCAAAAGCTTTAGAACACCTACTCATTCAAGGGCTTTCCTTTATGTTTACTATTTTCTACATTGTAGAATAATAGTGAAGACATCAAAACTATGAAATAACACATATGGAATCATGTAGTAACCAAAAAAGTGTTAAACAAATCAAAATATATTTTATATTTGAGATTCTTCAAATAGCCACCCTTTGCCTTGAAGACAGCTTTGCACACTCTTGGCATTCTCTCATCCAGCTTCATGAGGTAGTCACCCGGAACACATTTCAATTAATAGATGTGCCTTCTTAAAAGTTAATTTGTGGAATTTCTTTCCTTCTTAATGCGTTTGAGCCAATCAGTTGTGTTGTGACAAGGTAGGGGTGGTATACAGAAGATGGCCCTATTTGGTAAAAGACCAAGTCCATATTATGGCAAGAACAGCCCAAATAAGCAAAGAGAAGCAACAGTCCATCATTACTTTAAGACATGAAGGTCAGTCAATATGGAACATTTCAAGAACTTTGAAAGTTTCTTCAAGTTGCAAAAATCATCAAGCGCAATGATGAAACTGCCTCTCATGAGGACCTCCACAGGACTGGAAGACCTTTAGTTACCTCTGCTGCAGATGATAAGTTCATTAGAGTTACCAGCCGCAGAAATTGCAGCGACAAATAAATGCTTCACAGAGTTCAAGTAAGACACATCTCAACATCAACTGTTCAGAGGAGACTGTGTGAATCAGGCCTTCATGGTCGAATTGCAAAAAAGAAACCACTACTAATGGACACCAATAAGAAGAAGAGACTTGCTTGGGCCACAAAACATGATCAATGGACATTAGAATGGTGGAAACTTGTCCTTTGGTCTGGAGTTCAAACTGGATAATTTTTGTGAGACGTGTTGTGGGTGAAAGGGTGATCTCCGCATGTGTATTTCTCACTGTAAAGCATGGAGGAGGAGGTGTTATGGTGTGGGGTGTTTTGCTGGTGACACTGTCTGTGATGTATTTAGAATTCAAGGCACACTTAATCAGCATTTCTACCACAGCATTCTGCAGCGATATGCCATCCGATCTGGTTTGGGCTTAGTGGGACTATCATTTGTTTTCAACAGAACAATAACCCAACACACCTCCAGGCTGTGTAAGGGCTATTTTACCAAGGAGAGTGATGTCGTGCTTCATCAGATGACCTGGCCTCCACAATCCCCCAAACTCAACCAAATTGAAATAGTTTGGGATGAGTCGGACCGCAGAGTGAAGGAAAAGCACAAGTGCTCAGCATATGTGGGAACTGTTGGAAAAGCATTCCAGGTGAAGCTGGTTGAGAGAATGCCAAGCGTGTTCAAAGCTATGATCAAGGCAACGGGTGGCTATTTGAAGAACCTCAAATCTCAACTATATTTGTGTAACACTTTTTTGGCTACTACATGATTCTGTGTGTTATTACATAGTTTTGATGTCTTCACCATTATTCTACAATGTAGAAAATAGAAAAATAAAGAAAAACCCTTGAATGAGTAGGTGTTCTAAATATTTTGACTGCTAGTGTACATAGGTTCTTCGTAAGTTAAAATCAGATGTCACATTATATAAAATCAGATGTCACATTACCCTTTTAGTGCATAATTTCAGTGTATAGTAATCTTACTGCTGTATTGGTCATGATTGTGTGCTATGCAGTAATGTGTATTCATGGATGCCAATGGAAGCCAGGCTTCTCTCAAAAATTGACCAAGAAGAAATGTAATATAATAATTTTGCTTCAGTTCGCAAGAGGTGGAATGAATCTCACCTGATAAAGCATCCGAACGAGCAAAACAGCGCCCCTCTGTCTTTGTACGTGTAGGCCGTCTATCTGATACTGTCTGATCCAAAAGAGTATCACATTGTTTTGACACAGACACACTGAGACAGGCTGAAACAGACATACTGACAGATACATCCTACCCCTGTCACCTCATTGCCAAAACTACTGTATTTTTTTACATTTTAATTTCACCTTTATTTAACCAGGTAAGCTAGTTGAGAACAAGTTCTCATTTACAACTGCGACCTGGCCAAGATAAAGCAAATCAGTGCAACACAAACAAACACTTACAAAGAAGGTGAGGACCAAAGCGCAGCGTGGTAAGTGTTCATCTTATTTAATGAAAAAACTGAATAACAAACAGTAAAGAAAAAAACGAAACAGTTCTGTCTGGTGCAGACACACAAAGACTGAAAATAACCACTCCCAAAACACAATCGAAAACAGGCTACCTAAATATGGTTCTCAATCAGGGACAACGATTGACAGCTGCCTCTAATTGAGAACCATACCAGGCCAAACACAGAAATAGAAAATCATAGAAAAACTAACATAGACAACCCACCCAACTCACACCCTGACCATACTAAAACAAAAGACAAAACAAAGGAACTAAGGTCAAAACGTGACAAACACAGAGTTACACATGGAATATACAAACATACAGTCAATAATACAATATAAAAAGTCTATATACAGTGTGTGCAAATGAGGTAGGATAAGGGAGGTAAGGCAATAAATAGGCCACAGTGGCGAAATAATTACAATATAGCAATTAAACACTGGAGTGATAGACGTGCAGAAGATGAGTGTGCAAGTAGAGATACTGGGTTGCAAAGGAGCAAAATAAATCGAATAAATAACAGTATGGGGATGAGGTAGTTGGATGGGCTATTTACAGATGGGCTATGTACAGATGCAGTGATCTGTGAGCTGCTCTGACAGCTGGTGATTAAAGCTAGTGAGGGAAATATGAGTCTCCAGCTTTAGTGATTTTTGCAGTTCATTCCAGTCATTGGAATCCGTTTTGTTACTAAAGCACCTTATACCACCCACCACTGCGACCTGTATGCTCTAGTCGGCTGGCCCTCGCTACATATTCGTCGGCAGACCCACTGGCTCCAGGTCATCTACAAGTCCATGCTAGGTAAAGCTCTGCCTTATCTCAGTTCACTGGTCACGATGGCAACACCCACCCGTAGCACGCGCTTCAGCAGGTGTATCTCACTGATCATCCCTAAAGCCAACACCTCATTTGGCCGCCTTTCCTTCCAGTTCTCTGCTGCCTGTGACTGGAACGAATTGCAAAAATCGCTGAAGTTGGAGACTTATATTTCCCTCACCAACTTCAAACATCTGCTATCTGAGCAGCTAACCGATCGCTGCAGCTGTACATAGTCCATCTGTAAATAGCCCACCCAATTTACCTACCTCATCCCCATACTGTTTATATTTATTTACTTTTCTGCTCTTTTGCACACCAGTATCTCTACCTGCACATGACCATCTGATCTCCAGTGTTAATCTGCAAAATTGTAATTATTCGCCTACCTCCTCATGCATTTTGCACACAATGTATATAGACTCTTGTTTTCTTTCTACTGAGTTATTGACTTGTTTATTGTTTACTCCATGTGTAACTCTGTGTTGTTGTCTGTTCACACTGCTATGCTTTATCTTGGCCAGGTCGCAGTTGTAAATGAGAACTTGTTCTCAACTAGCCTACCTGGTTAAATAAAGGCGAAAACAAAAAAAAACAAAAAAAAAAATTGGCAGCAGAGAACTGGAAGGAAAGGTGGCCGAAGGAGGAATTGGCTTTGGGGGTGACCAGTGAAATATACATGCTAGAGCGCGTTCTTTGGGTGGGTTCTCCTATGGTGACCAGTGAGCTAAGATAAGGTGGGGCTTTACCTAGCAAAGACTGCCCATAGCATTGAAGTCAAGGGAAGCCAGCGAGCATTTGGCATCCCTTATTTAAAAAAATATATATAATAGCAAATCAGCACTGAGCTAAACTGAGTGAACTCAACTGTGAATGGTCCTGGAGCAAAAATGTTAAAAAGTGTCAAGGGAAGCAAGTTTGAATTTAGCGTCACTGCTATCAAATCGCACCGAGAGCATACTGTCATTGACAGAAACAAGTTGAATTGCTGCATCTCGTTGTGTTGTTGTCCTCCAGCGGCTAGCTAGCTAGCTAAAATTGTCCCTTTCCTAAATTAGCCATGGATGGAGATAGGGATTTGGACTTGTGGTTTTACTTAATTCTCTGAACTGGCCAATGATTATAACAGCGATTCTGATCCAACCATTAATTCACACATTGTGCCCCTGGCCTGAAAGGATGGAAGTTCAATATGTAGCTAGATGTAGAAGGCCGATGTTAACTAGCTAACGTTGCCCATGAAAGCAAGTTCGGCTAGCGAACAATAATTTTTGCCAGGTAGCCTAGGACAACAAAAAGAAAAGTGTTAGAACGTTTCGTCAACAGGAAGGAGGATGATGGATTTGGCATTTCTCTACAAGTAGGGTCAACATGTTTTTTCTACTTGCACGAACGTGCACACATGCACACACACATGCACAAACAGAAATCATAATTTTTAGCTTATGTTGATTGGACTGAATAGTTTTTGGTATCTTTTAGTTGGTACTGATTTAGACTAAGCATAGGTGATTTGATGATGTTAAAATTCTGAATTTGAAATGGTGCTGGAATAGTGGAAGCAGCTCCTGTTTTCTTTGTGACTTGCACTCCTTCTTCACAACAATTGAACCGCTCTCCTTGAAGTTCTTGATGATCCGATAAAGTGCAATCTTTTACCGGCAGCAATATCCTTGCCTGTGAAGCCCTTTTTGTGCAAAGCAATGATGATGGCACGTGTTTCCTTGCAGCTAACCATGATTGACAGAGGATGAACAGTGATTCCAAGCACCACCCTCCTTTTGAAGCTTCCAGTCTGTTATTCGAACTCGATCAGCATGACAGAGTGATCTCCAGCCTTGTCCTCGTCAACACTCACACCTATGCTAACGAGAGAATCACTGACATAAAGTTAGCTGGTCCCTTTGTGGCAGGGCTGAAATGCAGTGGAAATGTTTTTTTGGGGGGGATTCAGTTCATTTGCATTGTAAAGAGGGACTTTGCAATTAATTGCAATTCATCTGATCACTCTTCTTAACATTCTGGATTATATGCAAATTGCCATCATACAAACTGAGTCAGCAGACTTTGTGAAAATGTATATTTGTGCATTCTCAAAACGTTTTGCTACGACTGTACACACTTCTTTTTTTGAATATACCTTTATTATTCTCTGCAAACCCTACCACCCCTCCCCCAATAGAGTAAATTAATAAACAATAACATTTAGGCTTCTACCTTCTGTTTATACATATTATACACATTTTACAGACACATTCTATGCCTTTAGTGAGAGGTCTAATGCTTTAATATTTAATAACGTCTGCCCCCGAATTCATATTCGTTATATAAATAGGCCCTTTAAATTTTCTCTGGCTTGCCATTCCAAGTAAAATGTAATCGTTTTTGTTCATATCATTTAAAAAGCTGGTCCCTTGGTGTAGGCAAATCCATAAACAAATAGGTGAACTGTGATATGACTAAAGAGTTAATCAGGGTGATTTTTCCACAAATAGACAGATATTTTCCTTTCCATGCTAGCAAGATCTTATCTATTTTTGCTAACTTTCTATAAAAATGTATTGGAGTGAGATTTCTTTATTTTGGGATTTGTATACCGAGTATGTCTACATCCCCGTCAGACCATTTTATTGGTAAACTTCAAGGTAATACAAAAGTAGCATTTTTTTGTGATCCAATATGTAATATAGTACACTTATCATAATTTGGTTTTAATCCAGAGAGGTTAGCAAAAGTTTCTAGATCCTCTATGAGGCTGTGGAGGGAGTCTAATTATGGTTTTAAAAGAAAACATGAATCATCAGCGTACAATGACACCTTTGTTTTTAAGCCACAGATTTCTAATCCCTTAGCATTATTGTTGGATCTAATTTTAACAGCTAACATTTTGATGGCAATAATAAATAGATATGTCGTTAGTGGACAACCTTGTTTTACTCCTCTTGGCATTTTATAACGTCTCACTAGGTCAGGGTATTTAAGCCTCCATATATCCACTAATTCCAGAATATCCATGACATTCATTATGTCCTTAAGTGCCTGAGGGTGATTGTTTGTAGTGCGATTTCCTTTCCTGTCCATAGAGATATTTAAAACCGTATTCAAATCCCTAAACATAATAATAGAGTCTAGTGTTGCTTGTGGAGTTGATAAATTCTTATATATATTTTCAAAGAAGCTTGGATCATCATTATTTGGACGGTATAGGTTAATAAGCCATATCTGTTTATTGTCCAATAACATATTTAAAATAGTCCATCTACCTTGATGATCTGTTTGGACAATTTGCACATTTGGATCAAAATTACTGTTAATTAATATCATCACCCCTTTTGAATTTCTTTGCCTATGGGAGAAATATATTTTGTCCTCCCAGTCCTTTTCCCACAAAACATCATCTAAAATTGTTGAATGAGTTTCCTGTAAACAATAGATATTATATTCCTTCTCTTTTAGCCAGGTAAATACTGATCGTCTTTTCGTATTATCTGCTAAGCCTTTACAATTATAACTGGCTATACTTATTTCACCACTTAACATAATGAGACACAATTCCAATTCTATTTATCAAAATATATGTTTGTAAACGTACCATTAAAAAGTAACATGATGATTGAGTGTCTATATAGCTGTACCATGATATTGCATTGCCACTAAGTTAACCTCCAATTGGTCCCCACTATTCCACCTGCTAAAACCCCTCCTCATCCCGGGTTGGGTTGTAATCCCAATGCCCGGCAGACCACCCCTGAGCCCCAGGATCCCACAGCTCCAGAGAGACTGGTACCCATCCTTCATAAATGTCACGCCCTGGCCATAGAGAGGCTTTTTATTCTCTATTTTGGTTAGGCCAGGGTGTGACTAGGGTGGGCATTCTATGTTAATTTTCTATGTTTGGGATTTCTGTGTTGTTTGGCCGGGTGTGGTTCTCAATCAGAGACAGCTGTCTATCGTTGTCTCTGATTGAGAACCATACTTAGGTAGCCTTTTCCCACCTGTGTGGTGTGGGTAGTTAATTTCTTTCGGAGCTGTTTCGGTTGTCTCTTTGTTGTTTTGCATTTTAGTGTTCAGTTTCGAATAAACATGACGAACATGTACCACGCAGCGCTTTGGTCCTCACCTTCTTTCACCAACGGCCGTGACAGAATTACCCACCACAAGAATACCAAGCCAGCGTGTGCCAACCTGCAGGAGGAGTTGGACCGGGGAGGAGAGAATGGTAGAGGACAAGACCCGGTCACTGAAGCCCGAGAGGCAGCCCCCAAAAACTTTTTGGGAGGGCACAGTCAGGTTGGAGACCTGAGCCCACTCCCCGTGCTTACTGGGGCGAGCAGGTGACAGGTCGGGCCCCGTGCTATGGTGTGATGCGCACTGTGTCTCGGCCGTGTATTCACAGGCTGGTGTGCTCGGTGCCAGCGTCCCGCATTTGCCGTGTGGAAGCTGGCATCCAGCCAGAACGGGGGTGGGCAGCTATGCGGTCGAGAACGCCAGTGCGCCTCCACGGCCCTGTGTATCCGGTGCCTCGGCCAAGGAAGAGGTCACCTGAAGAGATCACCTGTATGTCTCCCCAGCCTGGTGAGTCCTGTGCCTGCTCCCAGAACCAAGTCTCCCAGCCGTCCGTAGCTGCCAGAACCGCCCTCCTTTCCAGAGCTGCCAGAGCCGCCCTCCTGTCCGGAGCTGCCAGAGCCGCCCTCCTGTCCGGAGCTGCAAGAGCCGCCCTCCTGTCCGGAGCTGCCAGAGCCGCCCTCCTGTCCGGAGCTGCCAGAGCCGCCCGTCTGTCCGGAGCTGCCAGAGCCGCCCGTCTGTCCGGATCTGCCAGAGCCGCCCGTCAGTCCAGAGATGCCAGAGCCGCCCGTCAGTCCGGAGCTGCCAGAGCCTCCCGTCAGTCCGGAGCTGCCAGAGCCGCCCGTCAGTCCAGAGGCGCCAGAGCCGCCCGTCAGTCCAGAGGCGCCAGAGCCGCCCTTATTTTCTTTCGGAATGTAGTGAAGTAAAAGTAAAATTTGCCAAAAACATAAATAGTCAAATAAAGTACAGATACCCCCCAAAATACTTAAGTAGTGTTTTAAAGTATTTTTACTTAAGTATTTTACACCACTGCTTCATAACCCAAGAAGACGTAATCGTTTCCAATGGTGATTCAACAAAGTACTGATAAAGGTTCTGAATACTTATGTAAATTTGATATTTCATTTTTAATACATTTGCCAACATTTCTAAAAACCTGTTTTTGCTTTGTCGTTATGGGGTATGTGTGTAGATCGATAAGACATATATTTTTTAAATCAATTTTATAATAAATCTGTAACGTAACAAAATGTGGAAAAAGTCAAGGGGCCTGAATACTTTCCGAATGCACTGTATGTATGCGGATGCCTTAACTATCTCTGTCAATAACCTCCATGTACAGGTATTTGGTATTTAGTATTTTATTTGGATCTCCATTAGCTGTTGCAAAAGCAGCAGCTACTCTAACCTGGGGTCCACACAAAACATGAAACGTAATACAGAATGACACAATACAGAACATCAGTAGACAAGAACAGCTCAAGGACAGAACGACATTCATTTTTAAAAGGCACACGTAGCCTACATATAAATGCATACACACAAACTATCTAGGTCAAATAGGGGAGAGGCGTTGTGAGGGGAGAGGTGTTGCTTTATCTGTTTTTTGAAACCAGGTTTGCTGTTTATTTGAGCAATATGAGATGGTTCCATGCAATAAGGGCTCTATATAATACTGTACGTTTTCTTGAATTTGTTCTGGATTTGGGGACTATGAAAAGACCCCTGGTGGCATGTCTGGTGGAATAAGTGTGTGTGTGTCAGAGCTGTGTGTAAGTTGACTATGCAAACAATTTGGGATTTTCAACCCATTAATGTTTCTTACAGATGAGACTTGCATGTGCTAACCACACAGTTATGTATGATCATGTGGTGTGTGTGTGTTCAGATGTAGAAATTCCACATTTGTCTGTATGGAAAAGAGGATGCTTTGTGTAGACCTCTTATAAAGAACTGATACCTCACCTGACATGTACTGTATGAAAAGTGTAGGTTGTTACATGCACAATGTTCCATAAGGATCCTAATCAAGTATTCAAGTGTGTGAGTAGGCTATCTTAGGACAACAACAAGCTCACAGGATCAAGCCCAGGGCTTTCAGTCTTCTTTTTATACTCATCTCTATCACTCTCTTTCTTTGCTCTCCTTTTTCATCCCCCTCTCATGACACTCATCCTGTATCTGTTCTATGAGACTTGTTTCATTCCTTCCTTTTGCCTCATGTGGCGAGGAGGAGGAGGAGTAGACAGGCTGAGACTTAGCCATGGGTTCGTTATTCAAGGGAGATGAATCTCTCTTGGGATATTCAGGACTGTTGTGACTACTGGGATATGTTCTGCCCATTTATGCCATCCTCAAGGCAAACCCAATATAATCTTTCATTTCTAACAAACTGAGTAAATTAACTGTATTACTTACAGCAGTGGTCAGGCTAAAATCCGGTGTTTGTAAATCGCATTGAGAATAAAGGAAATCTTCAGTCAGTCTTATGGGCTGCAGCTGTAAGCACATCATTAATATGACATGCATTTGATTTAACTCATTGGTCTTATAAGTTCTCAATACATAGAACTGGTTGTTTAAGATTCTTAACTTTGGGTAAATGTATGTGGAGTCATTGAGAGAGATAGTTTACTTAATGGTATTGCTGCAGAGTTCACAACTGTCAGCAAGGTCAATGACTAATGATGGAAGATAATGTAGTAACCATAGAAACCCGAGAGGTCGTTTTCTGGTCAGGGTGGGGTGTGTATGTGTTTGTGTGCACAGGTATGTGTGTAAAAGGGGAGGGGGCATTGTTTGGCCATCATACATAAGGTCATCATAACATAATGAAAACCGTTAAATGACAAATGACATGAACCCTTATGTTGTGTTTACTCTCCTTACTGTATTTACTCTGCTATTTACCATACTCACTGTATTTGCTATGTTTACCATACTCACTGAATTTACTCTATTTACTATCTGTACTGTATTTACTCTCTCTCTCTCTCTCTCTCTCTCTCTGTCTCTCTCCTTCCCTCTTTTGGAACAGGCTAACCTGGAAGCAGGAAGTGCGTGGTGCATTGGCAGATCGCCGTACAATAGGTTTGTTAGCGTGTTAGCATTCTGATTAGCGGCCGTTTAGTGCCCTGCCGCAGGGATCTAATCTTGCCTCACGCCTCACCGCACATGCTCAATAGAGTTTGTGCCCTCCATCACGATATCATGTCTTTGTGTGAAATCCGAGCGCCATTCACGGGCTCAGAATGCCAGCGACCACCATACCAACACACAGCACTTTAAAGGGAGTCCCCCAGTCCCCCAGCTACCCTGCCCTCTGAGTATACAGCATGACTCCCTTCCTCACCATGGGCCCATCTGCTCTGGTCACTCTCCCTGGTCTCCACCACACCTGTGTATTCTGCATTGATCTCATTTAGGGTGTTGTTCTCCTGGGGTTGCTTGTCTGCAGTGATCTCCTTTAGTGTGTTGTTCTCCTGGGGTTGGTGGTCTGCAGTGATCTCCTTTAGTGGGTTGTTCTCCTGGGGTTGCTGGTTTGCAGTTATCTCCTTTAGTGGGTTGTTCTCCTGGGGTTGCTGGTCTGCAGTGATCTCCTTTAGGGTGTTGTTCTCCTGGGGTTGGTGGAGAGGAAATGTGCATCAATGATATTCCCATCTGAGGATGAGTGGCAGGCACTTCACGACTAGCCTCCTAATTCTGGAAGCACAGAAAACTATTTCCTAAAATATCCACTAACTTGACACCTGATGTTCTGGAAGTCTCATCAGTAACATAGACAAAGAATCAAATCAAATCAACTATTATTTGTCACATGCTTCGTAAACAACAAGTGTCGACTAACAGTGAAAAGCTTACCTACGAGTCCTTTTCCAACAATACAGAGTTAAAGAAACATTTTTTTAAATAGTGACACAAGGAATTAATACACAGTGAACAACGAATAACAATAACATGACTATATACAGGGAGGACCAGTACCAAGTGGATGTAATAATTTGATAAGTAATAACACTATGTGATAAAGGAAGACCAGGATTCATTGTTTGTCTTGGTTTTGTCCGGATATAGCCATTATTCTTGGGTCAAAACCATTCTGGTTACTGCTGTACTGCTGTTCCAGGCAGTTTGCTCTTGCTATACAGACTTTGAGACCAAATACCTAACTCATTGACACCCCAGAGACAGAAGACCCAGGTTGTGGGGTCCAGTCCACAAACCAATGATGTCACACAGGGCATAATAATTTACTGGTTGGAGGAAATCCCAGTGGAGGGCTTAGTAAAATGAGACAGGAGATGTAGTGGTGTAGAAAGGTGTTGTGGCTTGTCTCCACTATTTACTAGGGCTTTAACGGTACTGAGTAAGACAATCCGTTTAAGGCCCAATAAAGTATTGTTGTTATCTAATTATTCCTCAAATTTGTCAATTCTATCTTTCCTTACAAGTGTGTGGTTGCAGGAAAATCTTTGTTTAGCTTGTAATATTGTATGGGGTTAAACTACAATGGAAAAACTTTACCCTAAATGTACAGTAATATACAGTAACTCTCTTGTTGACTACATGGAGCGACTCTGGGTCATGAGAATGAGATTGTGCAGAGGAAATACATTTAATAAATTTAAATAAATGTTCTGTCTAGGTTGCATGAAACATTGGCCATTGACTGCGACATAACCACTTTTCCCTTCCTTTGAATCGATGCATCAACGGCTCCCTCTGGATCACAATATTTCAACAGTTTAGATAACAGACAAACACTTATTTTATTCAAATAAACCTCTCCCACTTCTGAGTGTGGTTTGTATGTACTGTATCTGCTGTCTCAAGTCTTTGCGCTGTGAGAAGTAGGATTGTGGTTTCCAAGTTGGAGGACACTCACGGTCTAAGTGTAGAATTGATCTAAGTTCAAAATTAAAATATGCAGTCACATATTTGTGATCATAAAAAGTGACTCCACTGAAATACTCATGTTTATAACACTAATATATCTCTCTATTAGCCACTGACAAGTCACTAATATATCTCTCTATTAGCCACTGACAAGTCACTAATATATCTCTCTATTAGCCACTGACAAGTCACTAATATATCTCTCTATTAGCCACTGACAAGTCACTAATATATCTCTCTATTAGCCACTGACAAGTCACTTATATATCTCTCTATTAGCCACTGACAAGTCATTAATATATCTCTCTATTAGCCACTGACAAGTCACTAATATATCTTTCTATTAGCCACTGACAAGTCACTAATATATCTCTCTATTAGCCACTGACAAGTCACTAATATATCTCTCTATTAGCCACTGACAAGTCAATAATATAAAATTAAAATAGCCACAGACTAGTCACTAATATATCTCTCTATTAGCCACTGACAAGTCATTAATATATCTCTCTATTAGCCACTGACAAGTCACTAATATATCTCTCTATTAGCCACTGACAAGTCACTAATATATCTCTCTATTAGCCACTGACAAGTCACTAATATATCTCTCTATTAGCCACTGACAAGTCACTTATATATCTCTCTATTAGCCACTGACAAGTCATTAATATATCTCTCTATTAGCCACTGACAAGTCACTAATATATCTTTCTATTAGCCACTGACAAGTCACTAATATATCTCTCTATTAGCCACTGACAAGTCACTAATATATCTCTCTATTAGCCACTGACAAGTCAATAATATAAAATTAAAATAGCCACAGACTAGTCACTAATATATCTCTCTATTAGCCACTGACAAGTCATTAATATATCATTAAATTAGCCACAGACTAGTCACTAATATATCTCTCTATTAGCCACTGACAAGTCACTAATATATCTCTCTATTAGCCACTGACAAGTCACTAATATATCTCTCTATTAGCCACTGACAAGTCACTAATATATCTCTCTATTAGCCACTGACAAGTCACTAATATATCTCTCTATTAGCCACTGACAAGTCACTAATATATATTTCTATTAGCCACTGACAAGTCACTAATATGTCTCTCTATTAGCCACTGACAAGTCACTAATATATAATTAAAATAGCCACAGACTAGTCACTAATATATCTCTCTATTAGCCACTGACTAGTCACTAATATGTCTCTCTATTAGCCACTGACAAGTCACTAATATATCTCCCTATTAGCCACTGACAAGTCACTAATATATCTCTCTATTAGCCACTGACAAGTCAATAATATATCTCTCTATTAGCCACTGACAAGTCATTAATATATCATTAAATTAGCCACAGACTAGTCACTAATATATCTCCATATTAGCCACTGACAATTCATTAATATATCTCTCTATTAGCCACTGACAAGTCATTAATATATCTTTCTATTAGCGGTGTGTGTCTGTGTGTGTGCATGTTTTGTATGTGTGTGTGTCTGTTTGTGTGTTTGTGTGTGTGTGTGCATGTGTGTGTGTGTGTGTCTGTTTGTATGTGTGTGTGTGTGTTTGTATGTGTGTGTGTCTGTTTGTGTGTGTGTGTGTGCATGTGTGTGTGTGTGTGTTTGTGCCTGTTTGTATGTGTGTGTGTGTGTGTGTGTGTGTGTGTGTGTGTGTGTGTGTGTGTGTGTGTGTGTGTGTGTGTGTGTGTGTGTGTGTGTGTGTGTGTGTGTGCATGTGTGTGTGTGTCTGTATGTATGTGTGTGTGTGTGTTTGTGCCTGCGTGTGTGTGACAGGTGATAAACATTCCATTGAGACAGGCTGTATCACCTTCAGAATGATGACGCTCTGGCCTCTCTTACTGCTCTTGTCACCTGCTCTATAGCTGAGCTCCTGAATCATGTCAACAACAGAGTCACAGAAACACGCAGAGTGGGAGAAAAGTTGCTTTGTAATGAATGAGTGGGTGGTGTTTGAGATAGACTGTTTGAAGCTGAAGGCAATTGTTTATGTGTTGTATTGTAATTGTATTTATCTTCCTGTGCCAGGTACTGGGTTGAGATAAATACACTGTAAGAGAATGTTGTGGAGAATGCATATCCTTTTTATGTTTTGACCTTAAAAGCATTCCATGAAAGAATGTCATTTAATTTGACAAATCGGTTGCAAATATGTTACAGCACTCATACATAAATAAAAATATAGCATATGATGTCATGATGTTGTAGACATTACATCATCTGCAAGACAAGTTAAACTGTAGATCGAAAGATAAAACCAAGACATAAAGGGTTGACATTTGTGTCACCTATTCCTGGAAAGATGAGTCCTGTCTACACACCCTTTCACTCAATAGTTGAAATTCTTCACGTTCCAGACAGATAATTGCAACCTATGACACTGACTAGAGCTATGGTATGTGTAGAACATACACATGACATGATTCTTATTCAGCTCATAAACAGTCACACATGTACCAAAGTAATGTAGACGAAAACTGGGAATCCTCATTACAGTATTGTTTTCGTACTTACCATCTATAGCCTTCCTGTCTACTACGATGTCACACTGTGTTGTCACTCTGCTTCCTGACTTGGGTCCTTCTAAAGCATGTGAGCATACCTGTAAATACACTTTTTTAATGACCACTAAATTCATTATTAACTAGATTTTTCTGAAGAGATTAAGTTTACTATTCCAAAGTCAATCCCATGCATGCCACATATAATATACTGTCAATTGTATAAGAATATGAATGGTCCTAATTTAAGTTATTTGCCAAAAGTATGCCTAGAGAAAATACTTTTGCTCCACACTAGACTATAACACTAGGTTACCACTCAGGTTACGCGATGAACAGTGCAACAATGACAATACATCCCCACTCAGCTGTAAAATACAACCATATGACCATTGATGAAAAGACATCAACCAAAAACCAAGTGTAGGTCCATGAGGACATTCTGCCCCCTCCCTGCACTTCTCACAGAGTTAAAGCTTGACTCTGTCTCTGCAGGTTGATAGTGGGACAGTGGCCAGTGGTAGGTCAGCTGCTGTGGCTGTTTTGTCTCTCTCTCTAACTCTCTCTCTCTGTGTGGAGGGCTGCAGTGAGGCAGGGTGCAGAGGCGATGTGCCCTGTACCCTGTGCCCTGGCTCTGCGGCGTCCATGTCACTTTGGGAGCCTCAGGCCGGGCTCCCATACAGCCCCTCTCTGGGTCTGTTGATCCTATTGTCTCCTGCGTCACCACGCCTCACCCGGTGAATAAAGGCTGTCTGGCTCCAAGCTTCAATATTGCAGCAAACTAAAAACCAACCATCAGAGCTGATTCATTCTCATCTGCTCAGTGGAGCGACAAGGACAGGGCTTTAGGTGGGAAAGAGGGCAGAATAAAGTTCACTTTTCCCCGGGTACCAAGAGAACAGGACAGGACACTACAAGTTCACTGGAGCCGCAGCTGTGGCAAGTTGCCCATTTGATAAAGTTTAACCATCTTACCTTACAGATGTCAACATTTGGGTTATGGGTGTGTTGTTGCTAGTTTTCATGGATGGTTGATTAGGTAGCATTTGGTGGCTAGTGGAAAAGTGCTTTATTGAGACAACAGCAAGACCATTTTGCTTTGTGTTTCTGTTGTGCTATGGCTTTTGATTATTATGGATAATAAAGGGGAACATGCAGAATACAAAGTTCTAAAAGGCGGGTTCATTTTTAAGCTGTGTACCTTGGGTACTGTACAGACCTTGTGTATGGACTGTAAATTAACTTTACCATGATGGCTGGCTGTTCTGTTGGCATTATTTAGATTTAGACATGCAACAGCTTTTCAGCTGAAATTAAAACATTATGATAACTGTGTGGTGAGGGGCAGGACTTTTTGGAAGTTTTGCATCTTTCCACCCATCTGTTTTTAACACTTTTCTCTGTCTCTCTCTCTCTCTCTCTCTCTCTCTCTCTCCCTCTCTCTCTGTCTCTCTCTCTGTCTCTCTGTCTCTGTCTTTCTGTCTCTCTGTCTTTCTGTCTCTCTCTCTCTCTCTCTCTCTCTCTCTCTCTCTCTCTCTGTCTCTCTCTCTCTGTCTGTCTCTCTCTCTCTCTCTCTCTCTCTCTCTGTCTCTCTCTCTCTGTCTCTCTCTGTCTCTCTGTCTCTCTGTCTTTCTCTCTCTCTCTCTCTGTCTCTCTCTCTCTGTCTCTCTGTCTTTCTGTCTCTCTCTCTCTCTCTCTCTCTCTCTGTCTCTCTCTCTCTCCGTGTCTCTCTTTCTCTCTCTCTCTCTCACACTCTCTATCTCTTTATCTCTCTCTGTTTCCTCCACCCTCCATGTCCCCCCATGCATCTCTCTTTCTCAGTTTCCTCCACACTCCTTGTCCTCCCTGCATCTCTCTCTCTCTTTCCTCCACCTTCCCTGTCCCCCTGCATCTCTCTCTCTCTCTGTCTCTCTCTCTCTCTCTCTCTCTCTCTCTCACTCTCTGTTTCCTCCACCCTCCCCGTCCCCCTGCATCCATCCATTCATTATCTACAGCGCTACGGACCTATCATGGGGGACTGGAGCTTTCTGGGTAATATTTTAGAGGAAGTGAATGAGCACTCAACGGTGATCGGCCGGGTGTGGCTCACGGTCCTCTTCATCTTCCGCATTCTCATCCTGGGTACGGCGGCAGAGTTTGTGTGGGGTGACGAGCAGTCGGACTACGTCTGTAACACGCAGCAGCCCGGTTGTGAGAATGTGTGTTATGACGAGGCCTTCCCCATCTCCCACATTCGCCTGTGGGTTTTGCAGATCATCTTCGTGTCCACGCCATCTCTGGTGTACGTAGGCCATGCCGTGCACCACGTCCACATGGAGGAGAAACGCAAAGAGCGTGAGGAGGTTGAGCTGAGTCGCCAGCAGGCGCTGAGTGAGGAGCGGCTGCCTCTAGCACCCGACCAGGGCAGTGTGCGCACCACCAAGGAGACCAGCACCAAGGGCAGCAAGAAGTTCAGGCTGGAAGGCACCCTGCTGAGGACATACATCTGCCACATAATCTTCAAGACACTGTTTGAGGTGGGCTTCGTGGTGGGCCAGTACTTCCTGTACGGCTTCCGCATCCTGCCGCTGTACAAGTGCAGCCGCTGGCCCTGCCCCAACACCGTGGACTGCTTCGTGTCGCGCCCCACAGAGAAGACTGTCTTCATCATATTCATGCTGGCCGTGGCCTGCGTCTCCCTCTTCCTCAACTTCGTGGAGATTAGTCACCTGAGCCTGAAGAAGATACGCTTTGTCTTCTGCAAGCCAGCCCCGGGACCAGCCCAGGGTGAGTGCCCGAGCTCCCTGCCCACTCCAGGGGGGGTCCTCAAGAGCCTGCCCCCCCTGGCCGTGCCTTCCTTCCAGAGGGCAAAAGGCTACAGGCTGCTGGAGGAGGAGACCCACCACTATCCCCTGGCGGAGGCATGCATGGAGGCAGGGAGGCTAATCCCTCTGGCCCCGCCCTTTCAGTGCAAGGAGGAGAAAGCGGAGGAACTGGGGCACATGGAGGACATTTCAAAGGTGTACGATGGGACCTTGCCTTCCTACGCCCAGACCACAGAGATAGGGGAGGACACACTACCACTACACCAAGAGGAGGAGGAGCAGCAGCAGCAGGAGGAGGAGGTGGAGGATGAAGAGGAGGAGGTGGTGGAGGAGGATGTGGTGGATGGGGTGGTGGAGGATGTGGTGGATGGAGTGACGGAAGAGGATGTGGTGGATGGGGTGGTGGAGGATGTGGTGGATGGAGTGGTAGAGGATGTGGTAGATGGGGGGGTGGAAAGGAAGAAAGAGGCAGAGGAGTGTGAGGAGGAGGAGGATGTAGTGGAGGAAGTTGTTGAGAAGGTGGGGGAGGTGGTGGAGGAGGAAGTGGTGGACGGGGACGAGGGACCTTCAACCAAGGTGGGGATGGAGGTGATGGATACGATAGAGGACACAAGACCACTGAGCAGATTGAGCAAAGCCAGCAGCAGGGCCAGGTCAGACGATCTCACCGTATGAACCTGTGAGAGAACACACACAAACTTACACGCACACAAACATTGAACACAGGAGAACACACACATCTAGCTCAAGACAACAAACACTTATTACCATTAGGACGTGGGTAACATCACTCAATAAGGCAACAAAAAGATCTGTGCTTATTTGTGAGATAAGTGAATATTTTAAAAGGTTGTGTTTTAAGAGAGGAGGGATATATTTATTTTATTAAGCATGTTAGATGAAACCAAATGTAGAAAGGACAAACATGCAAAGAGGGGAAAATATTTTTTACTTGATGAAAATCCATGCTGTCGACCTTTTTCTATTGAAAGACTCAACAATAACCAATGAAAGATTACTAATGTTTACATATTCTGGGGGGTTGAATGGGTAGAGGGAAGAGATTGATCATATATTATTGTGTGTCTGCAAAGCAGTAAAATTACTGTAGGCAGGCAATCACTTTCATATGTAGCTGCAAATATGTTGCAGGTGGAAGGGCTGTTGCAATCCAAGTCCGTTGTATAGAAAACATATGACTCTTTAACACCAAGTTGATAGTCCATTTTTGGATTGAAAATAGTTATTTTTGCACACATTTCTTAGAGGATATAGAACTGTGCAAGGCCTCATATCACCTCAACTACGCATCGATTTGCTCTTCTTTCAATTGAAGGCAGATTGGCAATGAAGTACAAGAGCATATCTGTCCTTTTCATGTCTACATACAGAGTAGTACAGCCAAAAAGCAGAGTAGTAGAGAAAAACAAACCAAAAAAGGACCAGATGTTAATGGTCTCTTTTCAATGTGATTCTACATCTGATCTTTTGGATTGCTTATATCTTTCGTTGCCTGTATAATAAGTGGGCACTGTGAAAAGAGAGGAGTGCTGGTTTTGCCCGATCACAGACTGGACCATAGTAACAACCTCAGGCCAAATCCTCTCTTTTCGCGCTGTACAATCCGGCGTCAGGGCGATAAAGATCACGCACGATCAGCACAAAGTATTGTTGAGCCACAGACAATAAAAGAAACCACTCATATATGAAAACAAGCATCCTTGACATTGTTGTGGGGGAAATCGTTTTACTTGATTTTATTTGCCCTTGCTGGGCCTTTCCCCTGTAGAAATATGAAGTAGTTAGGGCAATGTTTACAACATTTTCTAAAAAATATATATAAAAGGAGAATCTTATTGTACATAAAGTATAATTGTATCTGATGTCTAATAGCAAACATTATGTTGAGAACACTTAGTTTAAATTCTGATATAATCTATAGCTAAATTATTATTACTATGATGACAATCGTTCATTTATCCAATAAACTACCAGTTATTTATTTAAACACTAGAAAAAACTTCCATAACTCTGCTACAGTCACTGTTTCAGTAGGGAAAATGAAGTGCCTTTCAAAACCTGAGCATTATTTCCAGAATTACCAAGGACTAGCATTTCAGAACCTTTTGACCTGTCTTCTCTCTGTCCCAGAGATGTTCTATTTTTAGTATTATTAAGTTGTACAAGAGCAGAAGTTTATCTTACAAGTACTTAAAAAAATCGAACAAAAACAATGCCCTATGAAAGGGATGCTTTAAAGTACAATCAAATATTTATCTATTTTTCTCTCTTGCGCTCTCTGCTTTATTTAAATTGCTTGGCTATGTTGCTTTCTAGTGTATAATTTACCAGTGCTTTATCTGTAATGTACATTCTCAAATGTCTTTGTAAAGGTTAAAGTGCTTACATAACTCTGGGAAAACTGTGAATGTCATGTTTTTAATGTCATGTTTGAGATATTTTTCTTTAGCATTCAAATAATCCTTTGTGTACTGTATGCAACATCACCCTTCATTCGGGGGGGGGGGGGGGGTGTAGAGTATGTCTGCAAACAAGTGTACTTGCTTCTCAGTCAGTGCTGTGCCTTAAAACATAGCATTGGGGTTGTTCTATGCAGCAGTGTGTTTATACAGTGACACAGATTTTAAAATGGCGCAGAAAAGCCACACACAGAGACACACACTCACACACATGCACACATGCATACACACACACATGCATGCAAACGTAACACACTTCCTGTGTTGGTTATGGGGGTATGATCAAATGGTTATAGACAAACTCTGACAGAAAGGCAGCTTTGACCCCTTTGTGATCCCCAGACACTCCTTTGCCTCCCATAAGTCCAAGCTGTGACAACCTTGTGAATGAGACAACAGGCATTTCACAATTGCAGAATAGTTTCAACACTGTAATATATATTCCAAAGCTGGTGCAGGTTCGTTTTGATTTAAAACAGTTAACCTTGCTTTATTGTTCTAAAAAACTTTTGATTCATCTTTGGAAAGAAAATGACCCTTTTTACTAACTTGTAGTCCTTATGCTCCTAGTAGTGTTTTTACTAACTTGTAGTCCTTATGCTCCTAGTTGTGTTTTTACTAACTTGTAGTCCTTATGCTCCTAGTTGTGTTTTTACTAACTTGTAGTCCTTATGCTCCTAGTTGTGTTTTTACTAACTTGTAGTCCTTATGCTCCTAGTTGTGTTTTTACTAACTTGTAGTCCTTATGCTCCTAGTTGTGTTTTTACTAACTTGTAGTCCTTATGCTCCTAGTTGTGTTTTTACTAACTTGTAGTCCTTATGCTCCTAGTTGTGTTTTTACTAACCTGTAGTCCTTATGCTCCTAGTTGTGTTTTTACTAACCTGTAGTCCTTATGCTCCTAGTTGTGTTTTTACTAACCTGTAGTCCTTATGCACCTAGTAGTGTTTTTACTAACTTGTAGTCCTTATGCTCCTAGTAGTGTTTTTACTAACTTGTAGTCCTTATGCTCCTAGTTGTGTTTTTACTAACCTGTAGTCCTTATGCTCCTAGTTGTGTTTTTACTAACTTGTAGTCCTTATGCTCCTAGTTGTGTTTTTACTAACCTGTAGTCCTTATGCTCCTAGTTGTGTTTTTACTAACTTGTAGTCCTTATGCTCCTAGTTGTGTTTTTACTAACCTGTAGTCCTTATGCTCCTAGTTGTGTTTTTACTAACCTGTAGTCCTTATGCTCCTAGTTGTGTTTTTACTAACTTGTAGTCCTTATGCTCCTAGTTGTGTTTTTACTAACTTGTAGTCCTTATGCTCCTAGTTGTGTTTTTACTAACTTGTAGTCCTTATGCTCCTAGTTGTGTTTTTACTAACTTGTAGTCCTTATGCTCCTAGTTGTGTTTTTACTAACTTGTAGTCCTTATGCTCCTAGTTGTGTTTTTACTAACCTGTAGTCCTTATGCTCCTAGTTGTGTTTTTACTAACTTGTAGTCCTTATGCTCCTAGTTGTGTTTTTACTAACCTGTAGTCCTTATGCTCCTAGTTGTGTTTTTACTAACTTGTAGTCCTTATGCTCCTAGTTGTGTGGCAGTATCATATTTTCGAAAGTGAACCAAGGCAATAAAAGGTCACACGTGGTCAAGAAGTATTGTGTCATCGTATCTATACAAACTTCACGCACGCACGCACGCACGCACGCGCACACACACACACACTATGTTGACATCTGATGCTTTGCAGCCTATTGCCACAGTACATTAGTATCCAGAGTATTCTAAATGTACATGGTTAAACTTGTATCAAGTATTAGTGAGTATCTACTGCCCTCTGTTGGTAAAGATAGTGACTCAGTCATTTTCGTTAGAAACAGCTTCACTAAATATTAAACAATAAGCCCTGCTGAGTGTTTATATACTGGTTATCAGCTTACTTTAATACATTAGTTGACGAGATTGATGAATACATCAAAAGTGACTGATCTGTATAGACCAAACTCATACCCGGTCACATGTTGAATATACATTTTAAGTGTCAATAGTGTACTAAAATACTGACAAAACTCTCCATAAAAACTCAAGTGGAACAGAGGAAATCCTGCTAAGTCACACCTCAGAAGTGTGAACTGGTTTGTACTACAGTGCCATCAGAAAGTATTCACACCTCTTTACTTATTATACATTTTGTTACAGCCTGAATTTAAAATGGATAAGATTTGGAGTTTGTGTCACTGATCTACACACAATACCCCCATAATGTCAAGGTCAAACTTGGTTTTATGAAAACATTTTAAATTAATAACAAAATGAAAAGCTGAAATGTCTTGAGTCAGTATGTATTCAACCCCTTTGTTATGGCAAGCCTAAATTAGTTCAGGAGTAAATAAACATGTTTAACAAATCACATAAGAAGTTGCATGGACTCATTCCATGATCAATAACAGTGGTTAGCATGATTTTTGAATGACTTTTTTTTTTTTTTTTTTTTTTATTTTACCTTTATTTAACCAGGCAAGTCAGTTAAGAACAAATTCTTATTTTCAATGACGGCCTGGGAACAGTGGGTTAACTGCCTGTTCAGGGGCAGAACGACAGATTTGTACCTTGTCAGCTCGGGGGTTTGAACTTGCAACCTTCCGGTTACTAGTCCAACGCTCTAACCACTAGGCTACCCTGCCGCCATCTCTGTACCCCACACATACAATTATATGTTAAGGTCCCTGACGTGCACTGTCAACTGTGGGACCTTTATATAGATAGGTGTGAGCCTTGCCAAATCATGTCCAATCTATTTATTTTACCACAGCTGGACTCCAATCAAATTGAAGAAACATAAATGACGATCAAAGGAAGCAGGATGCACCTGAGCTCAAGTTCGAGTTGCATAGCAAAGGGTCTGAATCTTTATGTAAATAAGGTATTTCAGTGTTTTATTTTTAATACATTTGCAAAAATTACAAAAAACGTTTCGTTTTTCCATTATGGGGTATTGTGTGTAGATTTAAAATGAAAAATAACAATTCTATCTATTTTATAATAAGGCTGTAATGTAACAACAAAATTTGGAAAAGTCAAGGGGTCAGAATACTTTCTGAATGCACTGTGTTCATACTTCTCTAGTGCTCCTCTCGCTTCTCTCCATTCCTCTCGTCTACTCCCCTCTCTTCTCTCCCCTACAGGAGAGCAATGCCCAGTCTCATGATCACACTGTCTGAAGACAACAACGCCAGCAGAGTCAATACTCAAAAGACTCAACTCAGTCTATGGACAGATGCTAATCAAACAAGATAATCAAAATCAGTTAGTTTTTAACATACAACAAGAGCAAAGTATTGTGAAAGACAACAATCAAACATTTGATCCTTCACAAGATTAAACTTCATGTTTTCTTATTAAGCGTGTTACAACAGTTCCACAACATTTACAGTTCATTGTATATCTGCGGTTAATAACATAGGCCAGTGTTCAATTAATTGTATAGTGGGTTTCTAGATAGACTTGAGTTTGATTCAAGCAGCATATCCTGGATAGAGGGAAATGACATGTCCTTGATTTAGAAATGGTTGTGTTCATTTGATGACTTCAGCAGCATACCACCCTGCATCCCACTGCTGGCTTGCATCTGAAGCTAAGCAGAGTTGGTCCTGGTCAGCCCCTGGATGGGAGACCAGATGCTGCTGGAAGTGGTGTTGGAGGGCCAGTAGGAGGCACTCTTTCTTCAGGTCTAAAAAATATCCCAATACCCCAGGGCAGTGATTGGGGACATTGCTCTGTGTTGGGTGCTGTCTTTTGGATGGGACGTTAAACGGGTGTCCTGACTCTCTGTGGTCATTAAAGATCCCATTACTTATTGTAAGAGTAGGAGTGTTAACCCCGGTGTCCTGGCTAAATTCCCAAGCTGTCTGTCATACCATCACGGTCACCTAATAATCCCCAGTTTACATTTGGCTTATTCATCCCCCTCCTCTCCCCTGTAACTATTCCCCAGGTCGTTGCTTTAAATGAGAACGTGTTCTCAGTCAACTTACCTGGTAAAATAATGGTAAAATAAAACTAAAACTTCACAGCCAGGTTTGTTATTAGAACTGAATGGGTTACTCCAGGGGATTACCAATAATATAATAATGACTAACCTTCATGTGAATTTACCTACCTTATACAGACCATACTTTCTGGATGTTAATGAGGAGTTTGGAGAAAAAAAACTACTCTCTCCTCTGGCCAATGAATCAGACTCAAACGTACACTAAGAATGAAACAAAAACATAATTGCATGCAGCCATGGCGGGGTTCAAGCCCTATGGCCCCACAGCGCAACAACCAGAAATGTTTTTACTCATTACCCTTGGATAAGCTACGTCTGTACTACTTAACACGCCTGCGACATCAAAACTCAACAAAAAAGATCCCGCATACTTGCATGCTTTGTTTTGTTAACATTTGAAAATGTGCTGTCATAAAAATAAAGAATATAAAACATGTACTCGCATAAAGAGGTTGGATGGAAACCTGGTTATTGTCTTTCTAATGATGTAATATACTTTCATGCATTAAACACTGTCACAAATTGGTGGTGGTACATGTCATGAAAATGTTATTATGTTGTATTAAAGGTTCATGATTAAAATATAAAGAATAGTTTAAGCACCCCTACAACATGATGCTGCCACCCCCGTGCTTCACGGTTGGGATGGTGTTCTTCGGCTTGCAAGCCTCCCCCCTTTTCCTCCAAACATAACGATGGTCATTATGGCCAAACAGTTCTATTTTTGTTTCATCAGACCAGAGGACAAAAAGTATGATCTTTATCCCCATATGCAGTTGCAAACCATAGTCTTGCTTTTTTTTTTATAGCAGTTTTAGAGCAGTGGCTTCTTCCTTGCTGAGCGGCCTTTAAGGTTATGTTGATATAGGACTCGTTTTATTGTGGATATAGATACTTTTGTACCTGTTTCCTCCAGCATCTACACAAGGTCCTTTGCTGTTGTTCTGTGATGGATTTGCACTTTTCGGACCAAAGTACGTTAATCTCTAGGAGACAGAACGCGTCTCCTTCCTGAGCGTTATGACGGCTGCGCAGTCGCATGGTGTTTATACTTGCGACCTTTTGTATGTACAGATGAATGTGGTACCTTCAGGTGTTTGGAAATTGCTCCCAAGGATGAACCAGACTTGTGGAGGTCTTGTGGAGTTCTTGGCTGATTTCTTTTCATTTTCCCACAACGTCAAGCAAAGAGGCACTGAGTTTGAAGGTAGGTCTTTGTATATCTGTGTAATCTGAGGGAAATATGTGTCTCTAATATGGTCATACATTTGGCAGGAGGTTAGGAAGTGCAGCTTAGTTTCCAACTCATTTTGTGGAAAGTGTGCACATAGCCTGTCTTCTCTTGAGAGCCAGGTCTGCCTATGGCGGTCTTTCTCAATAGCAAGGCAATGCTCACTGAGTCTGTACATAGTCAAAGCTTTCATTAAGTTTGGGCCAGTGTGTACTCTCTGTTTAGGGCCAAATAGCCTTCTGTTTTTTTTGTTAATTACTTGACACATTGGAAGGAACTTTATTTTTGTTTTCTCATGATTTGGTTGGCTCTAATTGTGTTGCTGTCCTGGGTCTCTGTGGGGCCTGTTTGTGAACAGAGCCTCAGGACCAGCTTGCTTAGGGGACTCTTCTCCAGGTTCATCTCTCTGTAGGTGATGGCTTTCATATTGAAGGTTTGGGAATCACTTCCTTTTAGGCGGTTGTAGAATTTGACGTCTCTTTTCTGGATTTCAACAATTAGCGGGTGTCGGCCTAATTCTGCTCTGCATGTATTATGTGGTATTTTACATTGTACACGGAGGATATTTTTGCAGAATTCTGCATGCAGAGTTTAAATTTGGTTTTTGTCCCATTTTGTAAATTATTGGATGGTGAGCAGACCCCAGACCTCACAACCATAAAGGGCAATGGGCTCTATAACCGATTCAAGTCTTTTTAGCTAGATCCTAATTGGTATGGCAAATTTTATGTTTCTTTTGATGGAATAGAAGGCCCTTCTTGCCTCTCAGCTTGTTCACAGCTTTGTGGAAGTTACCTGTAGCGCTGATGTTTAGGCCGAGGTATGTATCGTTTTTTTGTGTGCTCTGGGGCAACGGTGTCTAGATGGAATTTGTATTCGTGGGCCTGGTGACTGGACTTTTTTTGGAACAACATTATCTTTGTCTTACTGAGATTTACTGTCAGAGTCCAGGTCTGACAGAATCTGTGCAGAATATCTAGGTGCTGCTGTAGGCCCTCCTTGGTTGGTGACAGAAGCACCAGATCATTAGCAAACCTTAGACATTTGACTTAATTGTCGTACGATAATTTGGTAAAAAGCCAATTTGACATTTGCTCAGTATATTGTTTTTACTGAGGAAATGAACTAGCCTGCTGTTAATGATATTGCAGAGGATTTTCCCAAGTCTGTTGTTGACGCATATCCCACCATAGTTATTGTGGTGATCAGTCCTTGGTTCCAAATGTTGGGGAAGATGCCAGAGCTAAGGATGATGTTAAAAACTTCTTAAGGCTAGGTGGGACGCTAGCACCCCATTTTGACAACATCCAGTGAAATTGCAGAGCGTGAAATTCAAAATTCAAAAATCGTAATATTAAATATTCATGAAAATACAAGTGTTACACATAATTTAAAAGCTTAACCTCTTGTTAATCCAGCCGCTTTGTCAGATTTCAAAAAGGCTTTATGGTGAAAGCATACCATGCGATTATCTGAGGACTGCGCACCGCATACAAAATCATTAAAAACATTTTACAAACCAGCAGAGGCGTCACAAAAGTCAGAAATAACGATAAAATAAATCACTTTGAAGATCTTCCTCGTTGTGCAATCTCAAGCGTCCCAGCTACACAACAAATGGTAGTTTTGTTCAATAAAGTCCTTCTTTATATCCCAAAAAACAAGCCTGAAACCCTTTCTGAAACCCTTTCTATCTAGTGGAAGCCATAGGAACTGCAATCTGGGAGGATTTCCTTTGAATATCCCATAGACAAGTGTTTGAATAGGTGGTGACCTAAAAAAAAACAATTTCCGGATGGATTCTCCTAGTGTTTTCACCTGCTATATAAGTTCTGTTATACTCACAGACATTATTTTAACAGTTTTGGAAACTTCAGAGTGCTTTATATCTAATACTACTAATTATATTCATATCCTATCTTCTGGGCCTGAGTAACAGACAGTTTACTTTGGGCATGTCAGTCATCCAAACTTCCAAATACTGCCCCCTAGCCCTAAGAAGTTAAAGAGTTTAAGTATAGCAAATTGGAATTTGTGGTCTGTATATTTTATCATTTCACTGAGGATACCATCAACACCACAGGCCTTTTTGGGTTGGAGGGTTTGTATGTTGTCCTGTAGTTCATTCAAGGTAATTGGAGAATCCAGTGGGTTCTGGTAGTCTTTGATAGTTGATTCTAAGATTTGTATTTGATCATGTATATTTTTTTGATGGTTGTTCTTTGTTATAGGGCCAAAAAGATTGGAGAAGTGGTTTACCCATACATCTTAGTTTTGGATAGATAACTCTTTGTGTTGTTGTTTGTTCAGTGTTTTTCAATTTTCCCAGAAATGGTTAGTCTATGGATTCTTCAATTACATTGAACTGATTTCTGATGTGCTGTTCTTTTTTTTGTGATTCACCATAGTGAAGGCGTTGGCTCAGGTTTTCTGGGTCTCTATGTTTTTGGTTGGATAGGTTTTTCAATTTCTTCATCAAACCATTTGTCATTGTTGTTAATTTCCTTTGGTTTTCTGTTTGACATTTTTAGATTTGATGGGGAAGCTGCGAGGTCAAATATACTGTTTAGGTTTTCTACTGCCAAGTTTACACCTTCACTATTACAGTGGAACGTTTTGTCCCAGAAGTTGTATAAAAGGGATTGAATTTGTTGTTGCCTAATTGGCTGCATCTCTGATCAGTCTTCTCCTTGTATGAGCTGAAAGTTTAGAGGGACGGCCAGGTCTTGGTAGATTTGCAGTGGTCTGATACTCCTTCCATTTCAATATTATCGCTTGCACAGTGCTCCTTGGGATGTTTAAAGCTTGTGAAATCTTTTTGTATCCAAATCCGGCTTTAAACTTCTTCACAACAGTATCTCGGACCTGCCTGGTGTGTTCCTTGTTCTTCATGATGCTCTCTGCGCTTTTAACGGACCTCTGAGACTATCACAGTGCAGGTGCATTTATACGGAGACTTGATTACACACAGGTGGATTGTATTTATCATCATTAGTCATTTAGGTCAACATTGGATCATTTCAGAGATCCTCACTGAACTTCTGGAGAGAGTTTGCTGCACTGAAAGTAAAGGGGCTGAATAATTTTGCACGCCCAATTTTTCAGTTTTTTATTTGTTAAAAAAGTTTGAAATATCCAATAAATGTCATTCCACTTCATGATTGTGTCCCACTTGTTGTTGATTCTTCACAAAAAAATACAGTTTTATATCTTTATGTTTGAAGCCTGAAATGTGGCAAAAGGTCACAAAGTTCAAGGGGGCCGAATACTTTCGCAAGGCACTGTATATTGCACAAATCTGGCCTTTATGGAAGAGTGGCAAGAAGAAAGCCATTTCTTAAAGATATCCATAAAAAGTGTCGTTTAAAGTTTGCCACAAGCCACCTGGGAGACACATCAAACATGTGGAAGAAGGTGCTCTGGTCAGATGAAACCAAAATTGAACTTTTTGGCAACAATGCAAAACGTTATGTTTGGCGTAAAAGCAACACAGCTGAACACACCATCCCCACTGTCAAACATGGTGGTGGCAGCATCATGGTTTGGGCCTGCTTTTCTTCAGCAGGGACAGGGAAGATGGTTAAAATTGATGGGAAGATGGATGGCCCCAAATACAGGACCATTCTGGAAGAAAACCTGATGGAGTCTGCAAAAGACCTGAGACTGGGACGGAGATTTGTCTTCCAACAAGACAATGATCCAAAACATAAAGCAAAATCTACAATGGAATGGTTAAAAAATAAACATATCCAGGTGTTAGAATGGCCAAGTCAAAGTCCAGACCTGAATCTAATCGAGAATCTGTGGAAAGAACTGAAAACTGCTGTTCACAAATGCTCTCCATCCAACCTCACTGAGCTCGAGCTGTTTTGCAAGGAGGAATGGGAAAAAATTTCAGTCTCTCGATGTGCAAAACTGATAGAGACATACCCCAATCAACTTGCAGCTGTAATCGCAGCAAAAGGTGGCGCTACAAAGTATTAACTTAAGGGGACTGAATAATTTTGCACGCCCAATTTTTCAGTTTTTGATTTGTTAAAAAAGTTTGAAATATCCAATAAATGTCGTTCCACTTCATGATTGTGTCCCACTTGTTGTTGATTCTTCACAAAAAAATACAGTTTTATATCTTTATGTTTGAAGCCTGAAATGTGGCAAAGGGTCTCAAAGTTCAAGGGGGCCGAATACTTTCGCAAGGCACTGTACTTTCAAGCAGCATTGTATATGAGGCTATGAGAAATGTGATGTAGCATGGATAACAAAGCTGAGCCAGATGCTCACTTATCTTTCACTGCATGTGTTAGTATTAGACTTATGTCCTAATTCCCCACTCTACAGGAGGGTATAACCACTAACTAAGATTGTCATGATATACTCTTCTCTTACTTCAAACATACACTTCTTATCACCTACTACTATCTCTTTGCTTTCTGCAGGAAAGTGTTTGCATTGGAGCCATGATGGTTGCTTGGGCAACATGATTACATGTAATTATAAATACAGACTGTTTCTTATATTAACTGTATCTCCTCTCTCCTCACAGAGACCTCTGCTGCCTGTTGGGTTCTACTCGTTGTCATTCTATGTCTGCTGCTTCTGCACTCGTATGGTATCGGTGCAAATACGGACAGTTTCCTTGGTAATGTCAACTACTGTAATATTATGAACAGAATTTAGCTTTGTCAAAAAAATGAATTGGCATGATCATATATTGAGTTGGTTCAAGTTGATATTATATTTTTTGGGGGACTATATCCCAGGAGTTTAATCATGGCCAATCACCAGTTTAAAAATAAATACATACATATTAGTTCACCTTTATTTAACCAGGTAGGCCAGTTGAGAACAAGTTCTCATTTACAACTGCGACCTGGCCAAGATAAAGCAAAGCAGTGTCGTGTGCAGAATGGACAGAATTGCTATTTTTATCATATTTTTATTCAACCAGGAAGTCCCATTGACCAGAAAAGGGAGACCTGTTCAAGAAAAATATGAAATAATACAGCAGTAAATACAATACAAACCACATAGAATTCAACAGTACAGTGCAGATACAGCAAAAACATGTGACTTCCTCACATGACTCTGTTCCCCAGAGATGGTGGGGGGGGGGGGGGGGAGAGATGTAACTAGTGACAGAGGGATGATAGTTATTTTGCTAGTTCTCTATCACAAGAAAGACATATCAGAGAACACACATTGAAGCGGTCTTCTTTCTCTCAGAGAAGTCACTGTTTACAAGCCTCCACACTCAACACCAGATTCTGAACTGAATGCTAGTAGCTATAAGCCTCCGCCATCTACACCAGATTCTGAACTGAATGCTAGTAGCTAAGCCTTCGCCCTCTACACCAGATTCTGAACTGAATGCTAGTAGCTATAAGCCTCCGCCATCTACACCAGATTCTGAACTGAATGCTAGTAGCTAAGCCTTCGCCCTCAACACCAGATTCAGAACTGAATGCTAGTAGCTAAGCCTTCGCCCTCTACACCAGATTCTGAACTGAATGCTAGTAGCTAAGCCTTCGCCCTCAACACCAGATTTAGAACTGAATGCTAGTAGCCAAGCCTCCACCCTCTACACCATATTCTGAACTGAATGCTAGTAGCTAAGCCTTCGCCCTCAACACCAGATTCAGAACTAAATGCTAGTAGCTAAGCCTTCGCCCTCAACACCAGATTCAGAACTGAATGCTAGTAGCCAAGCCTCCACCCTCTACACCATATTCTGAACTGAATGCTAGTAGCTAAGTCTCCGCCATCTACACCAGATTCTGAACTGAATGCTAAGCCTCCGGCCAGGTTCCTAACTGGATTAATATGCTGTTACTCAGAGAATTGACCCTAATATGCAACCTAATATGGAGTAGGGGCTGTGATGGAAAGGCCCGTGACATGATCCCTATGGAAATGGCACAGTAGATTATGGCAGTGCCTCAACCTCACATGGCTTTATTGCTGTGAAACAATGAACTTTGTCCCTCTGCTCACTACTTTCTTAGTACACAATGGAGAGACAATGCAAGAGCAGCTGTACTGCTGTGATTCATGTAAATAATGACAATTTGTTTTTATTTACCAAGTGCAGGAAATGTTACAATTTTCTATTCGCACATGTATTCACAAATAACGTTTATTTAACAGTTTGACACCTGCACCAACTCTTTCCCAGGCCTCTCTATACCACTTCGTCTTTCTCCCATCATGGTGTGACCAGTGGCCTTAAGTTGTCATTCTGCAGGGTGCATGTTTCTCTATATGTGTACACTTTACAGTAGTTGTTCTTCACTCATGTTGTTATTCATAGTGTACAGGATTTTCATTTGTTGTTGTTGCTGTTAATATGTCAATGTAGTTCCTTACACCTAACTTCCAGGCCTTCTTGTTGCTTTATGTCTATTTCAGGGCCTGGACACATATCAACTGGGTGGATACATTATTTCAATGTTCTTCTAAAAATAATGCAGGGAGGCCACGGCTATCTAGAAACAACGTGTGACTTTCTGAGATACATTGCATTTGATCCATAGATAAAAATAATTTAATTTTTTATTTTTCTGTAAACAAGGCTTAGCTTTCCATCTTCTATGCAAATTCTAGCCCACAACAGTCTAACCAGTCCTAAACCCCTGAGCACCATCTTTTGACTATATAGTACAGAGACGTATCTGTCTCTCATGCTCTGGTACAAATTATGTCCATATACATTATTTCCATCACCTCAGCACTGTTGTTATCAGGTGGTCAATGTCTGAAATAGAAATGCTATACATTTTCTCACCCACACCCCTCAGTCACATTCTCTGTTCTCATCCTGTTTAATGTGCCTCCTTTTCTCTCAGTGTTGTGGGTCCATGTTGACAGCGTTGTGTAGCATCTGTAGCTAGACAGTTTTCATAAATCATCTCTTCATTGCATTCCTGCTGCACCTAAGAAAACAAGAAAAGTGAATGACATTATCAAGAGATGCAACATAAAGAGACTGGGAGCAGACTGGGGAATTCCTTCGGTTCAACATTGGTTTCAGTTGGCCCCAGGATAATGAAGTGCCTCACCTGACCAATGAAGACCTACAGATGCCTGTGCCAAACCATTACACAGTAAAAGGTAATTACATGTAAAAGCACTTCCAAGTGCCATTTCCTTGCCGTTTTTGGGGAAGATTGCATGTTTCAGTGATCCTGAAAGCTATACCGGTGGGGTTTTGGCTCAACCATGCCTGGCAGGTTCCAGGTGAGAGGCCTGACTAAACACAGCACCTGGCCCTCCTGGTTGGGGGTTGGGTGTGGGGCTACCAAAAAACACACATTGTTACAGAAACTGCAACAACTTTGAAAACTACAACAAGGGACTCAACACGAAACTTCAGCCAACCGATATGCACTATGACAGATTCAGATGAAAGCCCTACCCGGGAAATCAGGAGCTTTCTAGGGACCAAATCTACAGTCCCCACCATGTTTGAACCTTCAAACTCAGCTCACGTTTACAGAGATATGGACAGGTACAACATGGACATCCTGTGTTAAAGAGAAAGCAAGTGGACTGCTTCTGGACCCAAGGTGACAAGCGATGGCTCAACAATACTCTATTCAGGAAAGGATGATTCTAGTGTTGTAGCCCTCATTATCAGTAGAACAATTGCCAAATTACTCTTGGAATGGGAACCCATCATTAAGCAGGACTTGACTCCATGAACTGCAAGTTCACCAACCTGCAATGCTATGACCCCACCAATGAGGCAGAGGAGGTGGACAAGCATGACTGGTAGGAGCAGCTACAACAAGCAGTATCCAAGGTCCCACAACATGATGTGATCATGATAACGGGACATTTGAATGCCAAGGTTGGAGCCGATAACGGAGATTGTGAACAGGCTGTGGTACCATCAATAACAACGGTGAAAGGCTTGTCAACTTCTGCCTCAGTAACAGCTGTGTGATTGGTGGAACACTCTTCCCTCACAAACACATCCATAAGATCATCTGGGGATCTCCATGTTGTCACACCATCAACCAAATCGACCACATCATTTTCAACAAGAAATGGCAAAGGACTCTGTGTAAGTCACGGTCCACCTGCGACCACTACCTGCAACAGCGACCACTACCTGCTAATCGGCCAGGTTAGGCTGACGCTGCGATCCACACGTCATACAGCAAGGGCAGAAAGTCTTTGACATCAACAAGCTCACATATCCTGACATAAAGAAAGTGCAGAGCTATGAAATCGCTTCAGTCCATTAGCCAATGCAGAGGAAGAAGACCAGGACACAGTTGAAACCACTTGGAGTGACATCAAGAATGCATACACAGAAACAGCAAAGAAAATGATTGGCTTTAGAAAGGGTAAGAAGAGGTTAACACATGATACATGGAAGAAAATCCATGAGAGGAGGCTGGCCATAGATAAACTGCTTAGCGCAAAATCCCCCAGGCAATTCAAATACGCAGGTTACGCAGCTTGGCCATGTGCTGAGGATGCTGCCAGAAAGGATGCCCAAAGTTGCACTCAGATGAACACCAACTGGAAAGCGCAAATAAGGCAAGCCATAAACAACATGGCGACAGACAGTGGTAGCTGAGCTGGAAGAGATGGGTCTCTCATGTGACAGGATGCTAACTGTAGCCAAAGACAGACTCCAGCGGCAGAAGATTGCTGCAGCCATATATACCACCCGGGACAAAGAGGACTACGTAAGTAAGTACTCATGCAATTTATAACTTCATTAACTTACATTTTTACTGCCAGGGTTCTATCTCTTAGCCTGGTAATTACCAGACTGATTAATGCTGTGCACCAAAACAGAATGTAACCTCACAAGCCTTCCGGATGGTTGTACAAAGTTATCTACCTGCTCAATACACAGTATGCTAAGAGCAGGGAAAACAAACAGGGAGAGAAGAATGTTATTTCAGGACAGTCTTGAGTATTCATTCTCAAGAAGGGTAATCTAATCTTAGGTTCATTTTTGTGTGTTTTTATATTTCTGCAGTACAAACACAACACTGTCCTGCTGAGTTTAGGTAATGTGAATTAAGTTGTCACCTGTGCTTCCTCTCCGACTTCTAAGTCATCAGGCTACTCGTTAGGGCGCACACCTGTCACCAGCGTTAGGCGCATAATGACATTCACCTGGACTCCATCACCTCCTTGATTACCTGCCCTTTTTTGTCACTCACTCGTTTCTTCCACAGTCGTCATTGTTCCTGTTCTATGTCGGTGCGCTGTTCGTGTTTCTTGTTTTGTTCTTTTATTTATTAAATGTATTCATTCCCTGAACTTGCTTCCCGACTTTCAGAGTACATAATCACAGTTGTAGACTTAGTTAGTAATCAAGTTTGCGTGTCTAAAGAGTAAGCCATTAACTTTGCAGGCTCTGAACAAGGTCACCACAGTAATGCTGACAACTGCAACCATTCCCACAACTACACACACTCAGGGCCAGATTAAGAAATCATAGGCCTGGTGTTCCCCATCAAGTCAAGACTGGCAGCCATTATTGCTAGTGTACCCATGAGTTTAACAGTCAAATTGCCAGGGTAAGAGTTTCCAAAACCCTTCAATGGATTATATGTCTATGGACACAATGCAACAAGCTGTATATTTGGCGCACATGCTGCCCAAACTGCGGCCATCCTGACTGTAGGCACACCGGTAACTTCCAAAATAAAGGAAATACTTAAATGAGGGAATGTAAATGAGGGATACAAAATATATGTTATGGTGTAAGGTGAATTTTCCTGACATGGTTTAGGTCCACTTGTAGAATCGATACCAAGGCGCATTGAAACTGTTCTGGCAGCCAGTGGTGTCCCAACACTCTTTTAACACACTCTGTAGGTGTTTCCTTAAATGTGGCAGTTACATGCATGTGCTTGTGTGACGACCCTCCCACTCTGTCTGCCGTATTTTGTCTTTGTTCTTGTTTCCTTATTAGGATGCCGGTGGGCGGAGTTGAGAGGGTCGTCAGCTACATGGGAAACACCTGGGCCCAGGTGTTTCCCAGGATAAATACACCCCTTCCCCATTCATGGAGGAGACTCTCTCCATGCAGACATTTGTAGATTGTGTTGTGGTTCATGTTGGCTGTTTGTTTGTTTGTTTGTTTGTTTGTTTGTTTGTTTGTTTGTTTGTTTGTTTGTTTGTTTGTTTGTTTGTTTGTTTGTTTGTTTGTTTGTTTGTTTGTTTGTTTGTTTGTTTGTTTGTTTGTTTGTTTGTTTGTTTGTTTGTTTGTTTGTTTGTTTGTTTGTTTGTTTGTTTGTTTGTTTGTTTGTTTGTTTGTTTGTTTGTTTGTTTGTTTGTTTGTTTGTTTGTTTGTTTGTTTGTTTGTTTGTTTGTTTGTTTGTTTGTTTGTTTGTTTGTTTGTTTGTTTGTTTGTTTGTTTGTTTGTTTGTTTGTTTGTTTTTGCTTGCTTGCTTTGGCACCTTTCAACACCCTGCATTATCACATTCATGCATGCAAAACACTCACTTACGCTACTGATTACTGATTACACACATCATTGTATATTTTCCTTAGTTGCTTTAGTTAATAAATATCTTTTGTTACTCCTTATCTCCACGTTGTCTCCCTTTGTTACGGGCTTTGAGCCGGTTCGTGACAAGTGGGGGCTCATCCGGGATATTTGAACTGTTGGTTTGGGAGACTGTGGAAGTACGTGTTTGTTTGTATATTGTGTTTGAGTTTAATAGGCCCAGTATTGGTTGCCTTTGTTTGGGTTGTGTGCTGCGTTGGAGAGAGTATACGTATAATGGTTAGTTTCCAGGCCCTGCCTAGCCTGGAAACGTTTGTTCTACTTTCTTTTGGGACATCAGCCTGAGGTGAGTAATCGGCTGTGTACCTCAGTGGGAGATTTGGGTAGGGTAGTGGAACTTGCTACCTGGAGCTATAGCTTTTTTCCCCTGATAGGCTTAGCGACATGTTTCATTTTTGGAATATGTTGGGCATGGTTAATGTTTGTTATTTTTGTGTGGTGTCTGTGGACTGAGCAGTTGTCTCGGGGGCACATCCGTGGCTTGGTGGAATTTACCAGCATGCTGGGGAGTTTTTCCTTGCCAGCGGGCTACAGTGCGTAAATTCCCACTGCAAATCTGCACGAAGACTAGGGTTGAGTTATTGTAGGTTTTGGGGAAGCTCCGTATCTCATCTCTCTTCTGTGGTGCTCAGGGTGATTGTCAATTCTCGGGTTATGGTCTGGTGTGCTCAGCAGAGGGGAAGAGCAAGATTTTTTTTTGTTTTGTTTTGTTTTGTTGTTGTAACTATGGCATCTTATATAGATGAATTCATTCGCTTTCCATTGGAGAAATTGTTAAATTTAGGTACTAAAGAACAGCTGTTGAAGGTCGCTGAACACTACAATGTTGAGATTAGTGATAAACGTCTAAAGAATTCTATTAGGTTGATATTGAAGGCCAATCTGATGGAGAGTGGTATTCTTGAAGTTACCACTGAGCCAGCCTCTGCTGAGAGTTTGTCATCTCCCCATAACGTTACAATGGCCATTTCATCGGTTAGTCCAAGTAGTCTTCTTTTTGAACAGCAGAAAGAACTGCTTTTGTTACAGCTAGAGCATAATCGGCAAAGTAATCGTGAGAAGCTAGAGCATGATCGTGAGAAGCTAGAGCATGATCGTGAGAAGCTAGAGCATGATCGTGTAAAGTATGCAAAGGAATTGGCATTTAAACAAGATATGGAGCGTGCTAAAATCAAGTTGCAACAAGAACGTATAGAGTTGGTTAGGGAAGGAAAGATCTCAGGGGAGAGTTTGTTTTGGGAAGGTGATCCAGATTTACCTAGGGGTAGTTCCTCTTTTGGTCGTGCCCCAGAGACATTTGATATTGTTGGGAACTTACGGTTATTGCCTCAGTTTAATGAAAGGGATCCCGAGACATTCTTTTCGTTGTATGAGCGTGTTGCTGACGCTAGGAGTTGGCCTGATTCTGACCGCACTTTAATGTTGCAGTGTGTGCTGACTGGTAAAGCGCAGGAAGCATATTCAGCTCTTAGTGTACACGACAGTGCCAATTATGATAAAGTTAAAACAGCTGTGTTACAGATTTATGAATTGGTCCCTGAGGCTTACCGCCAACGATTTAGAACATTAAAAAGGGATGATAAGCAATCTCATGTTGAATTTGCGCGACAATTATCTTTACAGTTTAATCGCTGGTGTTCCGCCTCTGCAGTTGTGACTTTCCAAGGGCTGTGTGATCTGATTATGTTAGAACAATTTAAGGACACAATTCCTGATCGTATTGCCACGTATATTAACGAACAGAAAGTAAAGAATGTCGCTGAAGCTGCGGTTTTGGCCCGAGATACTTTGGTTCACGGGCAGAGTTCTATTCAACTAAGGTTGAGCCTGACTCCCATGGTAAAGCTAACTTTGGGCAGGAGTGTCACTACTGTCAAGGTTCAGGTCATTGGAAAAACGAATGTCCACTTCTCAGGTCAAAGGGTGCTTACGCTAAATCCAAGCCTACCGCGTTAGCTGCACCTGTTCCACATCAGTTCACTCATGACTCATTTCCTCAGGCCCAGGAGAATGTGAAAGTCCATATTGATCCAGACTATTTACCTTTTATTACGGAAGGTTTTGTGTCTATGTTAGGAAGTAAAGACCTAGTGCCAGTGAAGATCCTGAGAGACACAGGTGCCTCTGAATCATTTGTGTTGGAATCTGTGTTACCCTTTTCTGCTAAGACTGATTCGGGGAATAGTGTTCTAATTAGGGGAATAGGTTTGAACACTCTGTCAGTTCCATTGCATAAACTGATGCTGGATTGTGGACTGGTGAAAGGTGAAGTTGTTGTGGGAGTGCGGCCTTCGTTGCCTATTGAGGGTATCGACGTTATCCTTGGGAATAACTTGGCTGGTGAGCGTGTATGGCCTGCCGTGTTTCCATCTCTAGTGGTTTCCACTAAGCCGTCATCTGTTGGGATTCCTGATGAGTGTACAGAGCTGTTCTCTGCGTGTGCAGTGACACGTTCTATGAGCCGTGGCGAATTGGTCACTGCGCCGACTAATGATAATAATACAAAGAAGTATGCCACTGTTTTCCCTGTTATTCCGTTATCTGTAACCCGCTCAGATTTAATTAATGCGCAACGGGATGACCCCACGTTAGAAGAGTTGCGTGACCAAATTGTGCCTGTAGAACAGTTGGGAGATGTCGCCCATGGCTATTTTCTCCAAGAGGATGTCCTGATGAGAAAGTGGGTGTCTCATGATAGTTGTTTTCTGGGGGAGGCAATTAGTCAGGTTGTTGTACCAGTTAAGCTTCGTGACTTGGTGTTGGAAACTTCCCACAGCGACGTTGCTGGACATATGGGGGTGAGGAAAACCTACAATCGCATTTTAAGACATTTCTTTTGGCCTAGATTAAAGAGGGATGTTTCTGATTTTATAAAAACTTGTCACACCTGTCAATTAACTGGTAAGCCTAATCAAGCTATTAAACCGGTACCATTGTTTCCTATTCCTGTACTCAGCCAACCTTTTGAGTATCTGATTATTGACTGTGTGGGTCCCCTGCCTCGTTCTAAAAAGGGTAGCAGTTACCTGTTCACTGTGATGTGTCAGACCACTAGGTTTCCTGCTGCCTATCCTCTCCGATCTATCACAACTAAATCTGTGTTAAAAGCTTTGACTCAGTTTCTCTCATTGTTTGGAATCCCTAAGGTCATTCAGAGTGATCAAGGATCGAATTTCACCTCTAATCTGTTTAGTCAGGTTCTTCAACAGCTCCATATTAAACACAATTTGTCTAGCGCCTATCACGCGCAAAGTCAAGGAGCACTGGAACGTTTCCATCAAACTCTAAAGTCTTTATTGAGAGCTTATTGTACTGAGATGGATAAGGATTGGGAGGAGGGGTTGCCTTGGTTACTGTTAGCCGCTAGGGAGGTTTCACAGGAGAGCACGGGTTTCAGTCCAAATGACCTTGTGTTTGGACATAGGGTGCGTGGACTTTTATCTGTTCTCCAGGATGACTGGAAGTCTCCCGAGCCTCCTCAGTCCCTGTTATCGTATGTGTGTGATTTCCGGAGACGGCTGTATGCCGCTGGTGAAATGGCTAAAGAGAAGTTATCATCTTCACAGGAGAGGATGAAGGGCATGTTGGTGCCAATTGTTGGTTCTCCTTTTCAAGCCAAGTTTCAAGGTCCATATACAGTGTTGCGCCAGTACACTGAGCAAAATTATCTAGTGGCCACTCCAGAACGAAGGAAAGCACACCAGCTGTGCCATGTAAATCTGTTAACCCTATTATGCACGTTCCTCTGAGACTGAACAGTGGGATTCTGCAGAGGACGCTAAACCTGTTCTTTTGGCTGATACCGTTGTTTCCTTGGGTTCTTGTCGTGCTAGATCTGTGCATGAGGAGGAAGATGTTCCTGGTCCTGACGATTGTATATTGCAGGGTAGATTGAAAAATTCAGAAACACTGGATATCTTAGACAGTCTTCTCACTCACCTACCTGTTGATGGGCGGAAAGAGATGGTTGGTCTGATTCAGAGATTTCCAGGTTTGTTTTCTGATACACCTACACGTACAAACTTAATGGAACATGATATTGACATTGGAGATGCTGACCCCATTCGTCAGCGGTTCTATAGAGTTTCTTCAGAGAAACTACGTTGTCTGGATGCTGAGGTCAAGTACATGCTGGAGAGTAAGATAGCAGAGCCTTCTTTCTCCAGTTGGGCTTCTCCCTGTATCTTGGTCAGTAAACCGGATGGAACAAACGGATTTTGTACGGACTACTGTAAGGTAAACAGTGTCACAAAGCCAGATTCATTTCCTCTTCCTAGGATGGAGGACTGTGTTGATCAAGTCGGTGCAGCTAAGTTTGTGAGCAAATTTGACCTGTTAAAAGGCTATTGGCGGGTGCCACTGACGACTAGGGCACGTGAAATCTCTGCCTTTATTACACCCGTTGGTCTGTACTCATATTCGGTTATGAGTTTCGGTCTGCGTAATGCACCTGCGACTTTTCAGCGACTTATGAACAGGGTTGTCGCCGGTCTGACCGGGTGCGCTGTTTATTTGGACGATGTAGTGATGTATGCAGATACTTGGGAAGAACATCTGTCCCGTATTCAAGCCTTGTTCGAGCGTCTGGCTGCGGCTCGCCTCACAATCAATCTGGCTAAATGTGAGTTTGCTCAGGCAACCGTTACATACCTTGGAAAAGTGGTTGGGCAGGGTGAAGTGCGTCCTGTTCGGGCGAAAGTGGTGGCTATTGATGCTTTTCCATCACCAACTACTAAAAAGGAACTGATGTGTTTCTTGGGCATGATTGGTTATTACCGTAGTTTTTGTAGTAACTTCTCTACTGTGGTCGCTCCCTTGACCGATATGCTGAAAGCTAAGGCTGTTTACGTTTGGTCTACTCGTTGTCAACACGCTTTTGAAGATGCAAAGAGGTTGCTTACCTCAACTCCGGTGCTGGCTGCTCCTCGCATGGATTTGTAATTTACCTTGCAGGTGGATGCTAGTCATGTGGGGGCAGGTGCAGTTTTGCTGCAAGCAGATGTGTCTGGGGTTGAGAGGCCTGTTAGTTTCTTTTCCAAAAAGTTTAACGATTATCAGTTGAACTATTCGGTTATTGAAAAGGAAGCACTAGCACTCATTTGGGCGCTACAACACTTCAAAGTGTATGTCGGGTCGGGGGTAGTACCTATTGTGGTCTACACCGACCATAACCCCCTCACTTTTTTGAGGTCCATGATGTGTCCAAACCAGAGGATAATGCGATGGTGTTTATTTTTACAATCATTCCATCTCGATGTGCGGCACATCAGGGGATCTGAAAACGTGATTGCTGATGCGCTCTCTCGTGCACCCTGCTCCTAAATGTTTACGGGACTGACCATTGCTTCCTATTGTCATGTTCTCTCTGTCCTGTCTGCTCCCTCCTGGTCTTGTTTTCTTCGTTCCTCTTAAATGTTGCTTCCTGTGCGAAGGTTGCTGAGGTTTGGGGAGGAGGTTGGCTGGGGCAAATTGTAAGTGTGAACACATAACCCCTCACCAATTTGGGACTGCAGGGGCTGGTATGTTGTTCCGGGGTCCTTGTTGGTCCCCGGTTTTATGGGGGGGAATGTGACGACCCTCCCACTCTGTCTGCCGTATTTTGTCTTTGTTCTTGTTTCCTTATTAGGATGCCGGTGGGCGGCGTTGAGAGGGTCGTCAGCTACATGGGGAAACACCTGGGCCCAGGTGTTTCCCAGGATAAATACACCCCTTCCCCATTCATGGAGGAGACTCTCTCCATGCAGACATTTGTAGATTGTGTTGCGGTTCATGTTGGCTTTTTGTTTGTTTGTTTGCTTTGGCACCTTTCAACACACTGCATTATCACATTCATGCATGCAAAACACTCACTTACGCTACTGATTACTGATTACACACATCATTGTATATTTTCCTTAGTTGCTTTAGTTAATAAATATCTTTTGTTACTCCTTATCTCCACGTTGTCTCCCTTTGTTACGGGCTTTGAGCCGGTTCGTGACACTTGTGATAAAACTTCATCCACAGTTTAAAAAAAAAAAAAACTATTTATCCTCTGTGGCTAAATTATGCTCTTTGGTCTATTTTGAACATTGAGAATGGGCTCCTGTGGTTGGATAAATAATTATAATACAAAAAATATATATATATTTGTATTTTATGGGCGCCTTGGGCACCCTACGTGCTTGGGCCCAGCCCCTGACTCATACAATTGACCAGTCAAATGTATTTTTTGATGCCGCTTTTTTCAATTGGTTTATTAATTAGTTACGCAATCAAGGCAGGTCCCCCTAGTTACGCATTTGGGCCCCCTACCTCCTCTCCTCATAAGTACAGGGGTACTTATGAGAATTAATCTGAACTTCCTTAATCTGCACTGATATGAGACAATACTGTAGAACAGGTAAAATAACACTCCCATTAGATATATTGCATTCATCAGTCTTGTGTTCATAGACCAAAGCAGAAGAATGGGAGCGGAAGCTACTTAAAACTGCTGAAATGGACCCTAGGTCCTAGAATAGAGGATCCTAACCTGTGAGATAGGGACCTCTAGTGGTCTCCATAGAAACTACATAGGGGTGTCGTACAGCAGGGGGACCCCTGGGTGTGCAGGGGTCAGTGTAAATATTTATTTCAATGCTTTTATGAATATTGCTAGCAAAAACAGAATAAACAGATTTTAAATTACATACAGTACTGTGCAAAAACTTTAGTCAGGTGTGAAAAAATGCTTTAAAGTAAGAATGCTTTCAAAAATAGACATGTTAAAACCTGTTTGGGAAAGGGGTTCCGCTAGCCAATGAAATTGCAGGGCGCCAAATACGAAACAGCATAACTCTCATGAATCAAATTTCTCAAACATACAAGTATTAGGAACCATTTTAAAGATAATATTCCCGTAAATCTTTTTTTTTACTTTACGGAAAAAGCTAACCATGCAATAATCTGAGAACAGTGTTCAGACAACAAAGAAGCCAAATTGTGGAGTCAACATTAGTCAAAAATAGCATTAGAAATATTCACTTACCTTTGATGATCTTCATCAGAATGCACTCACATGAATCCCAGGTCCTCAATAAATGCTTGATTTGTTCGATAATGTCCATAATTTATGTACAAATAGATCCTTTTGTTAGGGCGTTTGGTATGCAAATCCAAACGCGCATGCAGGTCCAGCAGAACATCAGATGAAAAGTTAAAAAAGTTATATAACAGTCCGTAGAGACCTGTCAAACTAATTATAGAATCAATCTTTAGGATGTTTTTAACATACATCTTCAATAACGTTCCAACCGGAGAATTCCATTGTCTGTAGAAAAGCCATGGAACGCAGGTCGCTATCATGTGAAATGCACATGATCAGGACCTGGCTCTCTGCCAGACCACTGACTCAAAGCGCTCTCATCCGGCCCCACATCACAGTAGAAGCCTCATTCAAGTTTCTAAAGATGGTTGACATCTAGTGGAAGCATTAGGAAGTGCAATATAACCAATATCCCACTGTGTATTCAGTAGGGGCTGGGTTGAAAATCGACCAAACTCAGATTTCTCACTTCCTGTTTGGATTTCTTCTCTGGTTTTTGACTGCCATATGTGTTCTGTTATCAGGGTGTTTTCTATCCAATACTACTAATAATATGCATATATTAGCAACTGGGACTGAGGAGCAGGCCGTTTACTCTGGGCACCTCTGGGCACCTTTTCATCCAAGCTACTCAATACTGCCCCTGCAGCCATAAGAAGTTTTAACCCAACCCATCTGAATTAAGCTACTTACCTCTCCGTGCCTATCACAATGACTTGTCTGTTCCGGAATTTGTTTCCTGTAGAAACAAAGTAACATGAATTAGGCATATGATTGATACTATAACTCCTAATCAACTACAAACACAACATTGGACCACAGTGCTTTAGGCAATGCAGATGTGATTGAACTGAGCTCTTAGGTAGACTACTTTGAGCTACTCACCTACACAGCCAGACCATACAACAGATGTTAATGCAGAGAACCACTCCTCCAATAGCAGAGGGAATTGTGAAGAGCAATAACCCCCGTAGGTTATATTCAGCATGATCTGTGTTAAGACAGAAACAACTGGGATTTTCAGGAAAGTCTCAAAAGTCTAGAACAAGTGTTATATTATTTTGCTTTATAACAATATAGTAAACAATTGTGAGATAATAACCAAATAATAACATTATAACATTCAGTATTGATGGTTTGCAATATTTATCACAATAATTGATATTTTTGTTCGTCAAAATTCAACTTCAGAAGTGTACATATTGATATCTAGCATTACAGAATACAGTTTCTTCTCCACATGTTACAGTATAAACAGAACATTACTTCCATTACCTGTGAGGTTATTAGTGATGGTCAAATTCCACTCCATTGTCCGTACACCACTTTGATCATCTGTTATTTGACAGCTGTAGCTCCCGGTGTCATTTAACTCTACATTAAAGATAGTCAGCTTTGTAGGTGGATCAACACTCATCCTGTCAGAGGTGAATTTTCTTTGAGATTTATTCAGTTTGTCACTATGAGAGAAAATAAGAACTGTGTCCTTCTTCCAGATGTATGATGCATTCGTCTCTGAGTTATTGCAAACCAAAGTAACAATTTCTCCCAAAGAAGCTGATTTGTTTTTCAGATATTTTGATGAGTCACCTGCTGACTCTATGGGACAGAAAACAACAAAGACAATGTTTTAAGTACTTTACTTTAAAGGACAGTGTGAGAATGTTTTGATCCTTTTAAGAAATAAGAATGCAAACCGAACACAGGCAGGCAGGCAGGTACACACATACATACACACTGTACTATGGTCATCCACTGTAGCTTACCTGTACAGACAAAGAACAGCATGACGACAATAGACACTAGGTCCCAGGACAGGAGAATTTCCATGACGACCTTGGACGTGACTGACAGACAGAGAGAGAAATGTACAGAGTGGAGTGGAACTTTAGAGCCAGAGATCAGTTTCACATATCGTTAGTCTGAGGAGGGAGAACAGAGGAAGTGGTCGTTTGAGAGAGAAGCACAGAAGTGAGTTTCTCTGAAACATCACAGCCATTTACTCAGAGATATCACACATACCCACTCAGCAATTTATTACTGAGTGATTTATTGTGTGCTCAGAGTTGTATTTCAAGATGAATTTCACATCCAAAATGTCCAAATTAATTATTTACAACTGTATCAATGTTAAATGTCCATGGGGGGGGGGGGGGGGGGGGGGCAGGCAGACCTGGGCAACTCCAGTCATTGGGGGCCTGATTGGTGTCACCAATAATCAACTAATCATGATCTTCAGTTAAAACTTAAATTAGTTTAAATCAGGTGTGTTTGCTAGGGATGGGGGAAAGGTCTGACACCAATCGGGCCCCCGAGGACTGGAATTGTCCAGGCTGGAGCTCGGAGCATAAGCATTTCACTGTACCCTGCGATCATATCTGCGACCCTGTGCATTTGACTAATAAACTAATCTAATCTAATATCTGGTGAGTGAGTGAGTGGTGAGTGGTGAGATTCGTATCACTGTTGTCTCTCTCCCAAAACCAACGTCTTAACCATTAGACCAAGAGGCAAGTGCTACACCATGCCAGTGGTCAGCTCAGAAACCACAGATGGTGCTTATCCATCTAGACTCACCCCGACACAAGGATGTCACCAGTATTTAATGTTACTGTTAGCTCCAGTGTTATTATGTTTCCATCAGGAGTGTGACACCAAAGACTTGTGGCAAGCAGAATCAACAACCTCTACATCATTCAAGACTGTTGCTTTTTTGAGAACGTGGTCAAATTCAAAGTTAGCCATTGCTACAGTGCCTTGCGAAAGTATTCGGCCCCCTTGAACTTTGCGACCTTTTGCCACATTTCAGGCTTCAAACATAAAGATATAAAACTGTATTTTTTTGTGAAGAATCAACAACAAGTGGGACACAATCATGAAGTGGAAAGACATTTATTGGATATTTCAAACTTTTTTAACAAATCAAAAACTGAAAAATTGGGCGTGCAAAATTATTCAGCCCCCTTAAGTTAATACTTTGTAGCGCCACCTTTTGCTGCGATTACAGCTGTAAGTCGCTTGGGGTATGTCTCTATCAGTTTTGCACATCGAGAGACTGACATTTTTTCCCATTCCTCCTTGCAAAACAGCTCGAGCTCAGTGAGGTTGGATGGAGAGCATTTGGGAACAGCAGTTTTCAGTTCTTTCCACAGATTCTCGATTGGATTCAGGTCTGGACTTTGACTTGGCCATTCTAACACCTGGATATGTTTATTTTTGAACCATTCCATTGTAGATTTTGCTTTATGTTTTGGATCATTGTCTTGTTGGAAGGCAAATTTCCGTCCCAGTCTCAGGTCTTTTGCAGACTCCATCAGGTTTTCTTCCAGAATGGTCCTGTATTTGGCTCCATCCATCTCCCCATCAATTTTAACCATCTTCCCTGTCCCTGCTGAAGAAAAGCAGGCCCAAACCATGATGCTGCCACCACCATGTTTGACAGTGGGGATGGTGTGTTCAGCTGTGTTGCTTTTACGCCAAACATAGCGTTTTGCATTGCTGCCAAAAAGTTCAATTTTGGTTTCATCTGACCAGAGCACCTTCTTCCACATGTTTGGTGTGTCTCCCAGGTGGCTTGTGGCAAACTTTAAACAACACTTTTTATGGATATCTTTAAGAAATGGCTTTCTTCTTGCCACTCTTCCATTAAGGCAAGATTTGTGCAATATACTTGATTGTTGTCCTATGGACAGAGTCTCCCACCTCAGCTGTAGATCGCTGCAGGTCATCTAGAGTGATCATGGGCCTCTTGGCTGCATCTCTGATCAGTCTTCTCCTTGTATGAGCTGAAGGTTTAGAGGGACGGCCAGGTCTTGGTAGATTTGCAGTGGTCTGATACTCCTTCCATTTCAATATTATCGCTTGCACAGTGCTCCTTGGGATGTTTAAAGCTTGGGAAATCTTTTTGTATCCAAATCCGGCATTAAACTTCTTCACAACAGTATCTCGGACCTGCCTGGTGTGTTCCTTGTTCTTCATGATGCTCTCTGCGCTTTTAACGGACCTCTGAGACTATCACAGTGCAGGTGCATTTATACGGAGACTTGATTACACACAGGTGGATTGTATTTATCATCATTAGTCATTTAGGTCAACATTGGATCATTCAGAGATCCTCACTGAACTTCTGGAGAGAGTTTGCTGCACTGAAAGTAAAGGGGCTGAATAATTTTGCACGCCCAATTTTTCAGTTTTTGATTTGTTAAAAAAGTTTGAAATATCCAATAAATGTCATTCCACTTCATGATTGTGTCCCACTTGTTGTTGATTCTTCACAAAAAAATACAGTTTTATATCTTTATGTTTGAAGCCTGAAATGTGGCAAAAGGTCGCAAAGTTCAAGGGGGCCGAATACTTTCGCAAGGCACTGTATGTAAATGCCAGCTGAAATGTAGCCAGGCCTTGCCTTGGCTCCAAGTCAGAGCAGGTCCGCCGAAGCCGTGAGCTAGTGAGACACGGGTACTGGCCCACGTAGATGGAAACAGAAAAGTCAGAGCCTTTTGGGTAAAACACTGCGGTAAATCCTCAGTGGAAATGCACCAAGAGAGAGTGCAGGAGTCTGGCCTAGTGGTAGCGCTGCCCACTCCATACCACACATCCCCCTGGCAACGCGGATTTGAGCCCTGTCTTGGCCACTCTGTCTGAGCCATAGAAATAGATTATATTAAATGATGTATTATCTAAGGCCCTTCTATCTAACCTCTCTGTATTTCTCACAGTCATTTCATAAAAGAAACCACATAAAGTATTGCAACTGTAAGAGGTCTGACACCCCAGAACATACTACATTCTGAACTACCTCAGTGTAGAATGTAGTACATGACATTAAGATCAGTTTCACATTGACTCAATCACATTAAATCACTTGGTGTTTTTCAATGCTTTTGACCATTTAGTTGAGTTTACTTGTCTTTACATTTGGGATGAAATTATCAATTTAAGAGTCTGTCTATATGTTCATGTGATCCATGGGTAACTATACGTTTTGTTAGTTTATGTGTGTACTTTCCCCTATAACTGTTGACAACTTTATGTGAGACAAGATACAGAGGGTATGAGACAATCATGCATAGAGTGGGAGGCATCAAACTGATACAGGATGTGTGGTTTCAGAGAGAGGGGGGTTTGTGTGGTTTTAGACAGTCCTTCTTGTACTCATTATAACACTGTACATAGACAATGACATTTGAAATGTTTCTATTCATTTCAAACGTTTGTGACTGTAGTGTTTACTGCTAATTTTGGATTGTTATTTAACTTTTGTTAAGTATCTATTTCCCTTTATTTGGAAATGTAAACATATGTTTCCCATGCCAATAAAGCCCTTTGAATGTAATTTAATTCAGAGACAGAGAGAGGAGAGAGGTCATGGGCAGATGAGCTCCCACATTTTCAGCATGTTTGAAAAAAATAGGTAGATCTGTTAGACAAACTTGGATTTTTTTGGCAGGGACATATACAGGATACTACCATAAACAATAACCTTCAAATCAAAAATCCAAACCTGCAACCTGATTTTGGATGGAATTACCTGGAATGCTTCCTATGCCCAAGGATTATTGTTCCCAAGATATACAGCAAATGCTCTGTCAAACAAACAAAAACCGGAAAACACCATCCAACCTGGAACTGAGTGAGTCATGCTTAGTCTGAAGCTAGTTTTTACTTTCAAAAGCCAAGAAGAAAAATGCATTACGATGATATATTTTACTTCATAAGGACTGAATGCTAAGGCTACCAAACTTCCTAGGACAAAGAGACACAACTTCAATTAGCACTGACATGTGAAGTAAGAGGTGTCAAAGACCTTGAGCCCAACAATGGCAGGAGAGCACCAACCAAATGAAGACGCCTTAGAAGCACCCTCCCGCTGTTCAGAGGTAATTAAAATGCAATACCATCTGTATGTAAAGAATAATAAGACACAAAAAGAATGCAAAATGAAGCTCCTTATGGAAAATCAAAAGACACTTTTTGCTGACTATTAATACAAATTGGAACATAAGCAACCGTGTCTTCCACACAGACCATCCCCTGGCATGGCACAAGCGCTATATGAACACACTACCCCTTTGTTAAGAAGGGGGGGGGGGGGGGGGGTGTTACCGATGGATACTAGACAACGAGGACTCTGAGTCAGCTAATATAAATCTCTATAAGTCTGGAACAGTATTGGTACAAGGCAAACACAAACCGTTTCAGCTGGACTTTCACCTATTCAACAGAAATAGCTCAGCAAGAGAAGCTCTCCCTTAAAACTTGTTAGGGCCAGGGTACTTTTTCTCCGAATTTCCGCCTGACTGATGTGCCCAAAGTAAACTGCCTGTTACTCAGGCCCAGAAGCCAGGATATGCATATAATTGGTAGCATTGGATAGAAAACACTTTGAAGTTTGTAGATATGTTAAAATAATGTCTGAGACTTTAACACAATTGATATGGTAGCAGAAAATCCAAACAAAAAGCAACCAGAACAATTTTTTTTTTTTGTTGATCCCATGCTCTTCCAATACAACGTATAGGGGCAATGTTAAATACAGCTCCCAGAGTGCAATTCCTATGGCTTCCACTAAATGACAACAGTATTTGTTCAAGGCTTGCTACTTCCCAAACAAGGAAGAATTTTGAGTTTTGGCACTAGGAGTCACAGTTGGAAATCAGTCTTTGGGCGCAACGAGGATGTGCACTTGCTAATTTTACTTTTCTATTGAGCATACTTCTTTCTGTATGAAATATTATAGCTTAATTACATTTTAGGGTATCTGAGGATTACATTGAAACATAGTTTGACTTGTTTTAACAAAGTTTAGCGGTAGCTTTTTGGATTCCTTTGTCTGCAAGTTGAACGAGTGGATTACTCAAATCGATGGCGCCAACTAAACAGACTTTTTGGGATATAAAGAAGGATTTTATCCAACAAAACGACCATGCATGTTGTAGCTGGGACCCTTTGGATTGCAAACAGAGGAAGTGATTATTTAATTGCTATTTGGGATTTTATGAAGCCTGTGCTGGTTGGAAAATATGTTGAGGTGGGGGGCCGTCCTCAAACAATCGCATGGTGTGCTTTTGCTGTAAAGCATATTGTAAATCGGACAATGCAGTTAGATTAACAAGAATTTAAGCTTTTAACCAATATAAGATATTAATTAATATTAATATTCATCATTTTTATTATTATTTACCATGTCATTTACTATGTGACTTGATAAGACAGATTTTACTCCTGAAATAAGTTAGGCTTGCCTGAAAAAATTTGGCTGCATACAGTACTTGAACAACTAGTATATTTTAGTCTTCACATTCTTATTCCACAAAAAAGAAAAAAAATCTTCCACTTTGAAATTAGTATTTTGACTAGATTGTTGACAAAAAAAAAGCTAATTAAATCCATTGTAATCCCATTTTGTAATACAATAAAATGTAAAGAAAATCCAAGGGTCTGAATACTTTGAGGGCACTTTTTCAGACAATATGCAATGGAGTAAAAATATTTTCATATAATTACAGTTTATACTGGGTTAATTCCATTTTTCTGAATAAATAGCCTCAAATATACGTAAACAGTCCATAAATGTAAAAAAAAAATATATATTGTAAAGCTGTGTGTGCTATTTTTTTTTAAATTGATTGAGTTGAGATTTTGTTTCACTGGCCTACACACAATACCCCATAATGTCAAAGTGGAATTAAGAATTCTGACATTTTTTACAAATGAATAAACAATGAAAAGCTAAAATCTCTTGAGTTAATAAGAATTAATTACAATTACAACAAGTCACATACGTTGCATGGACTCACTCTGTGTGCAATACATGTTTAACATGATTTTTCAATGACTACCTCATCTCTGTACGCCACACATACATTTACCTGTAAACTGGGTGACAAATCAGATTTTCAAAAAGTAAGTGAATATTTATTCGCTATTTGTGAATTTATGAAACCTCAAACAATCGCATGGCATGCTTTCGCTGTAAAGCCTACTGTAAATCGGATAGCGCAGTTAGATTAGAATTTAAGCTTCAGTGTTGCTTGTCTCTAAGCGAGCATAAAAGGCATTTAGCTCGTCTGATAGGCTCGCGTCACTGGGAAGCTCACATCTGGGTTTCCCCTTGTAGTCCATAATAGTTTTCAAACCCTGCCACATCCGACGAGCGTCAGAACCGATGCAGTAGGATTCAATCTTAATTATCCTGTATTGATGCTTTGCTTGTTTGATGGTTCGTCTGAGGTTATAGCGGGATTTCTTATAAGCTCCCGGATTAGTCTCCCGCTCCTTGAAAGCGGCAGCTCTAGCCTTTAACTCATACCAGCTGTAGAATAAATATCTTCATTCATTTAGGACAAAGAGACTTTCTGTCTGCCCTCTGTCATTCAAAAGCACAGATGTTAAACACACGAACACATCATTCGACCCAAGGCCTACTGTATCTATTAACCCTATCCCACTATCCATTTATCAGTAAGTTTCTTTTGACTGCCTCTCCCATGCAGGGAAGAGAAGCTTGCTAACAAGATATTTGTAATGTTATATGAGCGGTTAATAGGGAACTGTATTATTTTGAGTTTGTAGGGGTAAGTTTGGTTTTATTTAGCTCACTCATCTCTCATTTCCATATTCTGTCAACAAGTTAATTTCATGACTGAACGTGAGACATAAACGGCACAATAGTGTTTTATAATTTTAATTTAAAAAAAGCTATTTATGCTTTTGCATTGTACTGTTAATAGCTGGCCTTCTTGGACAGGTCTCCCTTTTCTGACCTCAATGGGACTTCCTGGTTAAATACTAGCCGCCAGAAGTAAGGTGCTGAGTGTGCTGCAGCTCCCCGTAAAAAAATCTGAATGCAATTAATTTATTAATTCAAAAAATATGTTTGTAGTTGAAAATGTTATTTTTTCACAGAAGTAGTGTGTGTACTGGGCCTTTACTAGTCTTGTATTAGCGGACCCATACACATGTAACTGTCTGTAGTGGGGGCTACATTGTTAGGATGGGGAGACATGTATCTAGTCAGTATATCCATCATCTTTGTTCCAGCTAAACTTGAAGAGGACATTAGGCCTACATATTTACAAAAAGCGTGTTTAAAACATTTAACTAAATTGTTACCAAATAAGTGCAGTGAAATGTGTTGTTCTAATGAAGATCTACAAAAGTAAGTAAATAGCCGTATTATACTGAAAGATATTAGGTCATTTCATCACACTTATTAGTTGTTAATTCAACATACACTATATATACAAAGGTATGTGGACACCCCTTCAAATTAGTGGATTTGGCTGTTTCAGTCACACCTGTTGCTGACAGGTTTATAAAATCAAGCACACAGTGTAACAGTATAGCTTCCGTCCCTCTCCTTGCCCCTACCTGGGCTTGAACCAGGGACCCTCTGCACACATCGACAACAGCCACCCATCGCTCCACAACAGCCGTGGCCCTTGCAGAGCAAGGGGAACAACTACTTCAAGGTCTCAGAGCGAGTGACGTCACCAATTAAAACACTATTAGCATGGACCCCGCTAACTAGCCATTGCACATCGGTTACACTCACCCCCCTTTTGACCTCCTTTTCCGCAGCAACCAGTGATCCGCGTCAACAGCATCAATGTAACAGTATAGCTTCCGTCCCTCTCCTCACCCCTACCTGGGCTTGAACCAGGGAGCCTCTGCACAAATCGCCACCCTCAAAGCATCGTTACCCATTGCTCCACAAAAGCCACGGCCCTTGCAGAGCAAGGGGAACAACTACTTAAAGGTCTTAGAGCGAGTGACATCACCGATTGAAACGCTATTAGCGTGCACCCTGCTAACTAGCTAGCCATTTCACATCGGTCACACATGCAATCTCCATAGCCAAACATTGGCAGTAGAATGGCCTTACTGAAGAGCTCAATGACTTTCAATGTGGCACTGTCACCGTCACAGGTTCCAACAATTCAGTTCATCAAATTTCTTCCCTGCTAGAGCTGCCGTCAACTGTAAGTGCTGTTATTGTGAAATGCAAACAAACAAGTGCAAACAACACAAACTCACAGGACTGCGTAGTGTGTAAAAATTGCCTGTCCAAGTTTGAAACAATTTTATACAGAGTTCCAAACTGCCTCTGGAAGCAACGTCAGCAAAATAACTTTTTGTCGGGAGTTTCATGAAATAGGTTTCCATGGCCGAGCAGCCGCACACAAATCTAAGATCACCATGAGCAATGCCAAGCGTCGGCTGGAGTTGTGTAAAGCTTGCCGCCATTGGGCAGTGGAGCAGTGGAAACACGTTCTCTGGAGTGATGAATCACGCTTCACCATCTATGCTTCCAACTTTGTGGCAATAGTTTGGGGAAGGCTCGCTCTTGTTTCAGCATGACAATGCCCCTGTGCACAAAGCAAGGTCCATGCAGAAATGGTTTGTTGAGATCAGTGTGAAAGAACTTGACTGGCCTGCACAGAGCCTTGTCCTCAACCCCATCGAACACCTTTGGGATGAATTGAAATGCCAAACTGGGGTTTCCCCCGACTTCCCATAGAGATATCTAACAGCTACTGGTCACTACACATATTGAATTATATTTAATTTCACAAGAGAATGAAATGCATGCCTCACTCACTACAGTATAGGTTTAATTAGCATCCAACCAATCAGTTTGTGAATAAAACCAACACAAAGAAATGTAGACTAGTACTGTACACACATTCCACCCAACCACCACTACTAAGCCCACACACCTTGTTGATAAGAAAAAGGCAGGTGTGCAGACTAAGTTCATCTTTAAGCATGTTTCAACACAACCTATTTTGGGGGAGGGGGTTGGGAGGAAGTTGAGACCGACTGCCGTGAACCCCCATGTGGTCCACAGAAGTGGCTCCCATAACATCAAACAGACCAAACAGAGCAGAGCACAGAGCACAGTGTGTTCCTACATGTAGTTCCAAGGCTGAAATACAAAGATGTTACAGTGCACTAACCAAAGCAAGGCCTTGAGTAAACTTACATGACACAGTCTATTTCTAACCTGCATTCTAACGACTAACTTACTGAAAATACCTGCATTGTAACTAGACCTGCATTGTAACTACTAACACGGTGAATTCACTGTGCACTAATCAAAGCAAGGTCTTGAGTACTATGTTATTGAAAATACCTACATTCTAACTACTAATATACTGAAAATACTTGCATTCTAACTATTCATGTAGTGAAAACACCTGAATTCTAACTACTAATGTGGTGAAAACACCTGAATTCTAACTACTAACTACCTACAGTAACTACTGGTGACCACAAATGCAATGCTACACTAATACTAGGCTAAATCAACAAATAATATAGGGTTAATCAGTGATAGGGTTAAACAGTTCTTAGGGCTGAGATCTTCTTAGGGCTAAGTGATATCGATATGACATTAGCCAGTGAAAGTGCAGGGCGCCAAATTCCAAACAACAGAAATCCCATAATGAAAATTCCTCAAACATACAACTATTTGACACCATTTTAAAGATACAATTCTTGTTAATCACACCACAGTGTCCGATTTAAAATAGGCTTTACGGCAAACGCACCACAAACGATTATGTTAGGTCAGAGCCAAGTCACAGAAAAACAGCCATTTTTCCAGCCAAAGAGAGGAGTCACAAAAAGCACAAATAGAGATAGAATTAATCACTAACCTTTGATAATCTTCATCAGGTGACACTCATAGGACTTCATGTTACACAATACATGTATGTTTTGTTAGATAAAGTTCATATTTATATAAAAAAATCTCAGTATACATTGTCGCGTTATGTTCAGTTGTGATAGCGTGCATCTAGGTGGTAGGTGTAGGAGTCAGGCGCAGGAGAGCAGGGATATCTGAGAAGCGTGTTTTTATAAGAAAGTCCACCAACACAGGAATGGCACAATCAAAAGGTACAACGCCCTCGACAACAGAAAATCCGTACAAACGCACGGAGGAACAAACAAAGTTCCGACACTCATATACTTCAGAACCCTTGAAAACAAATAACGGTAATACCTAATCGAGCACCTCACAATAATAAATAATCCCGCACAAAGTTAGGCAGGCAACAGGTTACAATTATACACACAGAAATTAATGCAAATGAAACCAGGTGTGAAAAAGAACCAAAGACAAATCAAACAGAAAAGGAAAAAGGGATCTTGATGGCTAGTAGACCGGCGACGCCGAGCGCCGAGCGCCGAGCGCTGCCCGAACAGGGACAGGAGCTACCTTCGGTAGAAGTCGTGACAGTACCCCCCCTGACGCCGACGCAGGCCTCGAGGATGACCCCGAGGACGAGGAGCAGGGCGATCCGGATGGAGGAGGTGAAACTCCCTCAGCATAGGTGGGTCCAATACGTCCTCCACCGGCACCCAGCATCTCTCCTCCGGACCGTACCCCTCCAAATCCACGAGTTACTGAAGACCCCCCACCCAACGCCTCGAGTCCAGTATGGACCGAACTGCATTCGATGTCCAGGGGGGCGGAGGGACCTCCCGCACCTCAGCTTCTTGAAGCGGACCAGCCACCACCGGCCTGAGGAGAGACACATGAAACGAGGGGTTAATACGGGTAATAAGGGGGAAGCTGTAACCTATGAAACACCTTGTTTATTCTCCTCAGGACTTCAAACGGCCCCACAAACCGCGCACCCAGCTTCCGGCAGGGCAGGTTTCGGGTCGGCAGCCAGACCCGGAACACCGGGGCCTCGCTGCGGTGGCGGTCTGCACTTGCCTTCTGCCGCCCCTCGGCCCAATTTAAGGTACCTGTGGGCGGCCTCCCAGGTCTCCCTTGAGCGCCTCACCCAATCGTCCACTACAGGAGCCTCGGTCTGGCTCTGATGCCATGGTACCAGAACTGGCTGATAGCCCAACATGCACTGGAAGGGTGATAGGTTCGTAGAGGAGTGGCGGAGTGAGTTCTGGGCCATCTCTGCCCAGGGGATATACTTCACCCACTCCCCTGGCCGGTCCTGGCGATACGACCGCAGAAACCTACCCACATCCTGGTTCACTCTCTCCACCTGCCCATAACTCTCGGGGTGAAAACCCGAGGTAAGGCTGACCGAGACCCCCAAACGTTCCATGAACGCCTTCCACACCCTGGACGTGAACTAGGGACCCCGATCAGAAACTATGTCCTCAGGCACCCCGTAGTGCCGGAAGACATCAGTAAACAGTAATACCTAACTGAGCACCTCACAATAAACGACTAACCCCGCACAAACTTAGGCAGGCAACAGGTTACAATTATACACACAGCACCAGCATCCACACAGGTTGCAAATACAATCTCATTCTCCCCAACAACAGGAGGAGCATTGACTGTCACACTCACCACTGGAGGAACTATGATCAGAAAACAAACCAACAGAGAACAGAAAACATGAACAAGTCAATTATAAATGTGGAATTATACATGATAAAACTACCAAACACACACGCACAGCCCGTCATGTGAAACTTGTTCAAATGCTCATGTCACATGACCAACATACTTTAAATAAAGCCTTTTATGTTTCTTTATCTGGCCAATTGCAATATACATCATTAGTAGCTATACATTTACTGTATTGTAGGTTTGGGCAAATCCAGTTTTAACAGGTTTCAGCTCACCCTGATGAGAGATACTTGGACCTGAGGTATTACGTTTCACACACACATCACAAAAGCTGTTTTTCATCTTCAGTAGTTCCACTGAAAAACATTGACAGCCCATTGATTATACTGTTAAGGGATACTGTATATAGTGGTGTGTGTGTATATATATATTGTGGAGTACAGCAGCTCAGCCACCAGGGGGAGATTCGTAGAGGCCTGGTGACAGATGGAGTATACATCACCAGGCGATGGCTCCATCTACTGGAGGTGACAGGTCTCGACAGGCTCTCCGGCCAGGACTAATTGGGGCTGATTGGGAGCTGGTGAGTAATCAAGGGCTGATTGCTCACCAGCTGTGCAAGGCCCACAAAGCTGCCAGAAGGGCAGCACACAGGGGAGAAGAAAGGACTCCCGTATAGTTGGGGATGGTTGCAGAGGGAGTTCCGTTTTGTGCCCGACAGGATACAGTGTGTCTGATCTGTGTAAACGTCTTGACCAAACCCCCTGGTCTGTCACTATATATATGCCAGTGCTCCACCATTAGGGAACTATTCTGCCCAAAATGCAGCAACTACACTTTTGGTCAAATTGAGTTAAAGATGAAATCAGGCTTTGTAGTATCTGTTTTATATTGTGTCCGGGTTTAATTAAAAAAAATGTAGCTTGGAATTTGCAGTAACTACAAAGTCCAAGTAAAAACCAAGTTAATGTAACATATACAGCGGGAGTCAGGAAGAATATACAGAAGGTGAGTTTAATAATGAAACGATACAAATAAACAAACATGAGAAGCATACTGAACGTGAGAGAAAACAATACTACCTAATGACAACTGAGTAGGCTGGGGGACTGGCTCACTGTGAAGACCCGTGGTAGGAGGCCCTCTGATAGGGGTATGGAGAGCCTCGCTGGTGGTGTTGAGGCAGTAGAGAAAACGGAGGACCTCCTCCATGCAGTACCCAGTTGCGCTAGCTGGTCGTGGTATTGGTGAAGTACATGTACATGACCCTGTTCGTTGATGGTCTGGAAGATGGTTTTATCTTCTGCTGCTTCCATATTGCGAGATATTATTCTGTAACATACATGCTGGGAGTCAGGAAGCAAGTGCAGAAGGTGAGTTTAATAATGAAACAATACAAATTAACAAACATGAGCCGTGTACTGAACGTGAGAGAAAACAATGCTCCCTCGTGACAACTGAGGGAGAAATAAAGAGGGAGTAATCAAAGAAAAAATGATGACCAGGTGTGCGTAATGATGGGGAACAGGTGTGCGTAATCTAGTTGCCAGGGCCAGTGGTCAGTAAACTGGCGACGTTGAGCGCCAGAGGGAGGGAAAATGAGTAGGCGTGACAGCTAATTTACTGCACTTAGGTTTGGTACCACCATGTTATGACTGCAGTTTTGAACATGGCATCAGTCTGGATGTAATCAGGCTACACATCGAGACTGTACTGGTACCCTTTTATCATTACTTATTGTCTATCTAGTATTACTTGTAATTTTACTTGTTTTTACTTTTCTATTATTTCTCTATTTTCTTTCTCTCTGCATTGTTGGGAAGGACCTGTCAGTAACATTTCACTGTTAATCCACACCTGTTGTTTACGAAGCATGTGATGAATGACATTACATTTTATTTAGATGTTATTTTATTTCGGCCTTGGATACATTCTTTGAATAGTCCTCTGAATAGAAAAATAAAGCAAAGGTGCCAATGCCATTTAGAAAGAGATATATCTGAGATATATTGCATTTAATTCCTAGATAAAAGCATAATACCTAGATTTTAGACCATGGGTTTGTTGCTATGCTGTAAACAAGCAAAGCAACAACCCCTAAGCACCACCTTCTGACTATATAGTACAGAGGTGTATCTGTCTCTCATGCTCTGGTACAAATGACGTCCATATATTTCCATCACCTCAGCACTGTTGTTATCAGTTGGTCAATGCCTGAAATGGAAATGCTGTACATTCTCTCACCCAGCACCTCCCCTCACTCTCTCACCCAACACTGTCGTCTTTCTGTTTACTCTTTCTGTTTTATCTCCTTTTTTATCTCTCAGTCTTGTGGGTCCATGTTGATGGTGTTGTGCAGCATCAGTTGCTAGGCAATTTTCATAAATCACCTCCTCGTTGCATTGTTGGACATAAAGATAGCCTTGGTTTCAGTTGACCCCAGTCTAATCAAATACCACACCATACCAACGGAGACCTACGGACGCCTTTACCAACCCATTTCACATTAAAGGCCAATTACATGTAAAAGTTCAATGTAAATTGTCATTTTAGGAACATTACATTGCACACTCTTGGCATTCTCTCAAACAGCTTCACCTGGAATACTTTTCCAACGGTCTTGAAGGAGTTCCACATATGCTGAGCACTTTGCTGCTTTTCCTTTACTCTGTTGTCCAACTCATCCCAAACCATCTCAATTGGGTTGAGGTTGGGGGAGGGTATATAACAAAGTATTGAGATAAACTTTTGTTATTGACCAAATACTTATTTTCCACCATAATTTGCAAATAAATGCATTAAAAATCCTACAATGTGATTTTCTGGATTTTTTTTCTCATTTTGTCTGTCATAGTTGAAGTGTACCTATGATGAAAATTACAGGCCTCTCTCATCTTTTTAAGTGGGAGAACTTGCACAATTGGTGGCTGACTAAATACTGTTTTGCCCCACTGTATGTCCAAATAGCCACCTGTTGTTAGCGTGTTCAGCTTCATCCAGACAAAAACTCGAAAAGTTCCGTTACAGTCCTTTAGAAACATGTCAAACGATGTATGGAATCAATCTTTAGGATGTTTTTAACATAAAACATCAATAATGTTCCAACCAGAAAATTCATTTGTCTTCAGAAAAGCACTGGAACGAGAGGTAACTCTGTCGGGAGCGCGCGTCATGAGACCAAGACTCTCTGCCAGACCACTGACTCAAAGAGGTCTTATGAGCCCCTCCTTTAGAGTAGAATCCTCATTCAAGTTTCTAAAGATGGTTGACATCTAGTGGAAGCAGTAGGAAGTGCAACTTTATCCATCTCTCAATGTGTATTCGGTAGGCCAAGCTTTGAAAAACTACAAACCTCAGATGTCCCACTTCCTGGTTAGATTTTTCTCAGGTTTTCACCTGCCATATGAGTTCTGTTATACTCACAGACATCATTCAAACAGTTTTAGAAACTTCAGAGTGTTTCCTATCCAATACTACTAATAATATGCATATATTAGCATCGGGGACAGAGTAGGAGGCAGTTCACTCTGGGCACGCTATTCATCCAAATGTGAAAATGCTACCCCCTATCCCAAAAAGGTTCAGGTCTGGGGAGTTTCCTGGCCATGGACCCAAAATATTGATGTTTTTTTCCCCGAGCCACTTAGTTATCACTTGCCTTATGGCAAGGTGCTCCATCAAGTTGGAAAAGGCATTGTACGTCACCAAACTGTTCCTGCATGGTTGGGAGAAGTTGCTCTCAGAGGATGTGTTGGTACCATTCTTTATTCATGGGTTTGTTCTTAAGCAAAATTGTTAGTGAGCCCACTCCCTTGGCTGAGAAGTAACCCCACACATGAATGGTCTCAGGATGCTTTACTGTTGGCATGACACAGGACTGATGGTAGCGCTCACCTTGTCTTCTCCGGACAAGCTTTTTTCCAGATGCCCCAAACAATCGGAAAGGGGATTCATCAGAGAAAATGACTTTACCCGAGTCCTCAGCAGTCCAAATCCCTGTACCATCTGCAGGTCAATCAGCATGACAGAGTGATCTCCAGCCTTGTCCTTGTCAACACTCACACGTGTTAACGAGAGAATCACTGACATGATGTTAGCTGGTCCTTTTGTGGCAGGGCTGAAATGCAGTGGAAATGTTTTTGGGGGATTCATTTCATTTGCATGGCCAAGAAGGACTTTGCAATTAATTGCAATTCATCTGATCACTTTTCATAACATTCTGGAGTATATGCAAATTGCCATCATACAAACTGAGGCAGCAGACTTTGTGAAAATGAATATCTGTGTCATTCTCAAAACTTTTGTCCACAACTGTATACTAACTCTATTTTTATCAATTTACCAACCGGGCTTCAGGAAGATGCATAGCACTATTGCAGCAGCACAATTACAACAAGTCACATAAGTTGCATGGTCTCACTGTGAGTGCAATAAGTGGTTAACATGATATTTGAAAGACTACCTCATTGCTGTACCCCATACATACCCCATACATACCCCATTTATCTGTTAAGTCTTATTAAGTCTGTCAGTTGAGCAGTGAATTTCAAACACAGATTCCACCACAAACACCAGGGAGGTTTTCCAATGCCTCGCAATGAAGGGCACCTACCCTACCTATTGGTAGGCGCTTTTTTTAAAGCAGACATTGAATATTCCTTTCAGCATGATGAAGTTATTACGCTATGGATGTTGTATCCATATACCCAGTCACTAAAACAAATAAATGCGTTCTTCCTAATTAAGTTGCTGGAGAGGAAGGAAACCTCTCAGGGGTTTCACAGGCCAATCGTGACTTTAAAACAGTGACAGAGTTTAATGGCTGTAATTGGAGAAAATTGAGGATGGATCAACAACATTGTTGTTACTCCACAATACCACCTAAATGATCGAGTGAAAAGGAAGAAGCCTGTACAGAATACAAATATTCAAAAACATGCATCCTGTTTGTAAGAAATGTTGTCAAATAAATGTTGCAAAGAAATTAACTTTAAGTCCTGAATACAAAGCATTATGTTTTGGGAGTAGTACACAGCATTGTACGAGATCTTCAGTTTCTTGGCAATTTCTCGCATGGAATAGCTGTAACGTTCGTCATTGGGAGAAAGAGAGGAGGACCAATGCACAGCGTGGTAAGTGTTCATAGCTTTTAATGATGTACTAGAACACTGAACAAAACAATAAATAACAAACCAACAAGGTAAGGTGAAAGATAAAAACATTAAACAGGAAATAAGCACCCACAACTCAAAATGAAACCAGGCTACCTAAGTATGGTTCTCAATCCGGGACAACGATTGACAGCTGCCTCTAATTGAAAACCATACCAGGCCAAACACAGAAATCCCAAATTATAGAAAAAGAACATAGACAACCCACCCAACTCACGCCCTGACCATACTAAAACAAAGACATAACAAAAGAATTAAGGTCAGAACGTGACAATAGCCTTAACTTCTCAGAACAAGAACAGACTGATAAGTTTAGAAAGTTCTTTGTTAGTTGCCATTTTGAACCTGTAATCAAACCCACAAATGCTGATGCTCCAGATACTCAACTAGTCTAAAGAAGGACAGTTTTATGCTTCTTTAAATCAGAACAACAGTTTTCAGTTGCGCTAACATAATTGCAAAAGGGTTTTCTAATGATCAATTAGCCTTTTAAAATGATAAACTTGGATTAGCTAACTAACACAACACGCCATTGGAACACAGGAGTGATGTTTTCTGATAATGGGCCTCTGTAGATATTCCATTAAACATCAGCCATTTCCAGCTACAATAGTAATTTACAACATGAACAATGGCTACACTGTATTTGAATCAATTTAATGTTATTTTAATGGTAAAAAATAGTGCTTTTCATTCAAAACAAGGACATTTCTAAGTGACTCCCAACTTTTGAACGGTAGTGTATGTAAATGAGATATTTCTGGATTTCATTTGATACATTTTCCCCCAAACTTTTAAACATATTTTCTCTTTATCATTATGGGGTATTGTGTTTAGATGGGTGAGACATTTTTCTCCAATTTAATACATTTGAATTCAGCTGTAACAAAACGTTGAATAAGTCAAAGGGTATGAATACTTTCTGGAGGCAGTGTACATGTTTTGGCAAGGTTTGTATCACAACTAAAGTGGCCAAATAAATCCAAAAGTAGCCTATAGGCATACAGTAGGACCCCTGGAACACAGTGGGAGAGCACAGAGCCTAGTGAAACGTGTTCTTATAAACCCTGTTTTATAAGTCCATTGGTACTTAGACTGGCCACTATTTAAAAGAGGAATACAGCGTTCTCGCGCTGCTGTGTTTTTTGCTAAATTCTTCAAATAAAACACATTGATTCACTTTACAACCGGTATAGCCTATAATCTTGTAATGAATACTCAGGGAGAAAAAGGTGTAGATTCACACTCAGAGCGCCGCAGGTGTTCATTTCGCCTTTGCAGAAGGCAGGAACCGTGGTCACAGGCAGTCAATGGTCATACACAGGTAGGCAAACAGGCAGGTGAAACAAAGCCTACAACTGGTTCTCACAAACGGGCTAGGAAAAGGCTTAGTAGAGTCAAAACTAACAATACCTCACAAAGGCACAAACAGGACGAACTGAACTAAATAAGGAGCTGATGAGACCAGGTGATAAACTAACACAGGTGAAATCAATGAAAAAAAATGAAATGTTTGTCTCCCTGTAATGTGCAACCAGTGACAGAGGTGTGATACTGAGTTGCTGAGGAAGTTTTTACAAAATATCACAAGAAAAATACAGTACATCAGACACTGTAATAACAAAAAAAATGTTCCTCTCCTCAAAGAAGTTACTGTTTACATCCTCCGCCCTCTACATCACCATGTAACCATAGACTAGCGGCTGAGAGGCTGTCACTGGAAAGTCCCCATGGGGACTGATCCTCATGGGAATGGCTGAAATTGGAGTGCTTCCACCCAACCCAACAGGCTTTATGGCTTTGAAGCATTCAGCTGTGTCATTCCACAGTTCAGTTATTTTTCCAACACGAAGGAGAAAGACGGTAAGAACAGTTGTACTACATGGAAAAAAGATAACAACTGATGTTTTTACAGGGTTGGGGAGTAACTAGGGCTACACATTTTGGTACATTTTGCTGCTGACTAACCAACCAACTCCCATTTAGCGATTAATAAATGGTTACATTTGTTTTTTAACAGTAAAATGACATGACCAACATAAAAACATGCCACAATAGCAAGCCTATCAACTACTGTAATGAAGCAGACAATGTAATACACCTTGTTGAAACATTTGCCAAAATATAAAAAACACTTGTAAAAGACACATCTGATGTGAGCCATTTCATATGACAGAGATGAAAATCTCCATTAGAAAAGTAGGGATAAATCGAAATTAACTAGGGCGGAGGTGTAGTCCAAAATAGCTTTGGAGAGGGATGTGTGGTTTTTTATTGGGCACAAGGGAGGGTAGTGCATTTTTCCCTGGACAGGCTAGTGTGTTTTTTCAATGGACATGGCTTGTCATCTCATGTTTACCGAAGATAAACACACTTTTTTCACATTTTTGCAGCCATTACTGACAAAATAATCAAATGTAACGTTTTTGCTAAAAGCTCTACATGGAAAGCAGAAAGCTGTGTTTTTGTGGACAGAGTTCCCTACTCAAATGTATTTCTCTCTGGATCTGTTTGTTGTCCCTCTCTCTCTGGATCTGTTTGTTGTCCCTCTCTCTCTTGATCTGTTTGTTGTCCCTCTCTGTCTGGATCTGTTTGTTGTCTCTCTCTCTCTCTCTGGATCTGTTTGTTGTCCCTCTCTCTCTGGATCTGTTTGTTGTCCCTCCCTGTCTGGATTTGTTTGTTGTCCCTCTCACTCTGGATCTGTTTGTTGTCCCTCCCTCTCTGGATCTGTTTGTTGTCCCTCTCACTCTGGATCTGTTTGTTGTCTCTCTCTCTCTGGATCTGTTTGTTGTCCCTCTCTCTCTGGATCTGTTTGTTGTCCCTCTCTCTCTGGATCTGTTTGTTGTCCCTCCCTCTCTGGATCTGTTTGTTGTCCCTCTCACTCTGTATCTGTTTGTTGTCTCTCTCTCTCTGGATCTGTTTGTTGTCCCTCCCTGTCTGGATCTGTTTGTTGTCCCTCTCTCTGGATCTGTTTGTTGTCCCTCCCTCTCTGGATCTGTTTGTTGTCCCTCTCTCTCTGGATCTGTTTGTTGTCCCTCTCTCTCTGGATCTGTTTGTTGTCCCTCTCTCTCTGGATCTGTTTGTTGTTCCTCCCTCTCTGGATCTGTTTGTTGTCCCTCTCTCTCTGGATCTGTTTGTTGTCCCTCCCTCTCTGGATCTGTTTGTTGTCCCTCTCACTCTGGATCTGTTTGTTGTCCCTCCCTCTCTGGATCTGTTTGTTGTCCCTCTCTCTCTGGATCTGTTTGTTGTCCCTCTCACTCTGGATCTGTTTGTTGTCCCTCCCTCTCTGGATCTGTTTGTTGTCCCTCTCTCTCTGGTTCTGTTTGTTGTCCCTCTCTTTCTGGATTTGTGTGTTGTCCCTCCCTCTCTGGATCTGTTTGTTGTCCCTCCCTCTCTGGATCTGTTTGTTGTCCCTCTCTCTCTGGATCTGTTTGTTGTCCCTCTCTTTCTGGATTTGTGTGTTGTCCCCCTCACTCTGGATCTGTTTGTTGTCCCTCCCTCTCTGGATCTGTTTGTTGTCCCTCCCTCTCTGGATCTGTTTGTTGACCCTCTCACTCTGGATCTGTTTGTTGTCCCTCCCTCTCTGGATCTGTTTGTTGTCCCTCCTTCTCTGGATCTGTTTGTTGTCCCTCTCTCTCTGGATCTGTTTGTTGTCCCTCTCTTTCTGGATCTGTTTGTTGTCCCTCCCTCTCTGGATCTGTTTGTTGTCCCTCCTTCTCTGGATCTGTTTGTTGTCCCTCTCTCTCTGGATCTGTTTGTTGTCCCTCCCTGTCTGGATCTGTTTGTTGTCCCTCTCTCTGGATCTGTTTGTTGTCCCTCCCTCTCTGGATCTGTTTGTTGTCCCTCTCTCTCTGGATCTGTTTGTTGTCCCTCTCTCTCTGGATCTGTTTGTTGTCCCTCTCTCTCTGGATCTGTTTGTTGTTCCTCCCTCTCTGGATCTGTTTGTTGTCCCTCTCTCTCTGGATCTGTTTGTTGTCCCTCCCTCTCTGGATCTGTTTGTTGTCCCTCTCACTCTGGATCTGTTTGTTGTCCCTCCCTCTCTGGATCTGTTTGTTGTCCCTCTCTCTCTGGATCTGTTTGTTGTCCCTCTCACTCTGGATCTGTTTGTTGTCCCTCCCTCTCTGGATCTGTTTGTTGTCCCTCTCTCTCTGGTTCTGTTTGTTGTCCCTCTCTTTCTGGATTTGTGTGTTGTCCCTCCCTCTCTGGATCTGTTTGTTGTCCCTCCCTCTCTGGATCTGTTTGTTGTCCCTCTCTCTCTGGATCTGTTTGTTGTCCCTCTCTTTCTGGATTTGTGTGTTGTCCCCCTCACTCTGGATCTGTTTGTTGTCCCTCCCTCTCTGGATCTGTTTGTTGTCCCTCCCTCTCTGGATCTGTTTGTTGACCCTCTCACTCTGGATCTGTTTGTTGTCCCTCTCTCTCTGGATCTGTTTGTTGTCCCTCTCACTCTGGATCTGTTTGTTGTCCCTCCCTCTCTGGATCTGTTTGTTGTCCCTCTCTCTCTGGTTCTGTTTGTTGTCCCTCTCTTTCTGGATTTGTGTGTTGTCCCTCCCTCTCTGGATCTGTTTGTTGTCCCTCCCTCTCTGGATCTGTTTGTTGTCCCTCTCTCTCTGGATCTGTTTGTTGTCCCTCTCTTTCTGGATTTGTGTGTTGTCCCCCTCACTCTGGATCTGTTTGTTGTCCCTCCCTCTCTGGATCTGTTTGTTGTCCCTCCCTCTCTGGATCTGTTTGTTGACCCTCTCACTCTGGATCTGTTTGTTGTCCCTCCCTCTCTGGATCTGTTTGTTGTCCCTCCTTCTCTGGATCTGTTTGTTGTCCCTCTCTCTCTGGATCTGTTTGTTGTCCCTCTCTTTCTGGATCTGTTTGTTGTCCCTCCCTCTCTGGATCTGTTTGTTGTCCCTCCTTCTCTGGATCTGTTTGTTGTCCCTCTCTCTCTGGATCTGTTTGTTGTCCCTCCCTGTCTGGATCTGTTTGTTGTCCCTCTCTCTGGATCTGTTTGTTGTCCCTCCCTCTCTGGATCTGTTTGTTGTCCCTCTCTCTCTGGATCTGTTTGTTGTCCCTCTCTCTCTGGATCTGTTTGTTGTCCCTCTCTCTCTGGATCTGTTTGTTGTTCCTCCCTCTCTGGATCTGTTTGTTGTCCCTCTCTCTCTGGATCTGTTTGTTGTCCCTCCCTCTCTGGATCTGTTTGTTGTCCCTCTCACTCTGGATCTGTTTGTTGTCCCTCCCTCTCTGGATCTGTTTGTTGTCCCTCTCTCTCTGGATCTGTTTGTTGTCCCTCTCACTCTGGATCTGTTTGTTGTCCCTCCCTCTCTGGATCTGTTTGTTGTCCCTCTCTCTCTGGTTCTGTTTGTTGTCCCTCTCTTTCTGGATTTGTGTGTTGTCCCTCCCTCTCTGGATCTGTTTGTTGTCCCTCCCTCTCTGGATCTGTTTGTTGTCCCTCTCTCTCTGGATCTGTTTGTTGTCCCTCTCTTTCTGGATTTGTGTGTTGTCCCCCTCACTCTGGATCTGTTTGTTGTCCCTCCCTCTCTGGATCTGTTTGTTGTCCCTCCCTCTCTGGATCTGTTTGTTGACCCTCTCACTCTGGATCTGTTTGTTGTCCCTCCCTCTCTGGATCTGTTTGTTGTCCCTCCTTCTCTGGATCTGTTTGTTGTCCCTCTCTCTCTGGATCTGTTTGTTGTCCCTCTCTCTGGATCTGTTTGTTGTCCCTCCCTGTCTGGATCTGTTTGTTGTCCCTCTCTCTCTGGATCTGTTTGTTGTCCCTCTCTCTCTGGATCTGTTTGTTGTTCCTCTCTCTCTGGATCTGTTTGTTGTCCCTCTCTCTCTCTGGATCTGTTTGTTGTCCCTCTCTCTCTGGATCTAATTGTTGTCCCTCTCTCTCTGGATCTGTTTGTTGTCCCTCTCTCTCTCTGTCTGGATCTAATTGTTGTCCCTCTCCCTGGATCTGTTTGTTGTCCCTCTCTCTCTCTGGATCTAATTGTTGTCTCTCTCCCTGGATCTGTTTGTTGTCCCTCTCTGGATCTGTTTTTTGTCCCTCTCTCTCTCTGGATCTAATTGGTGTCCCTCTCTCTCTCTGGATCTAATTGTTGTCCCTCTCTCTCTCTGGATCTGTTTGTTGTCTCTCTCTCTCTGGATCTGTTTGTTGTCCCTCTCTCTGGATCTGTTTGTTGTCCCTCTCTCTCTGGATCTGTTTGTTGTCCCTCTCTCTCTGGATCTAATTGTTGTCCCTCTCTCTCTGGATCTGTTTGTTGTCCCTCTCTCTCTCTCTGGATCTAATTGTTGTCCCTCTCTCTCTGGATCTAATCTCTCTGGACCTTTCTTCTGAAACTCGTCAGTCTATTCTTGTTCTGAGAAATGAAAGCTGTCCCATGCAAGAAATTGCCAAGAAACTGAAGATCTCGTACCACGCTGTGTACTACTCCCTTCACAGAACAGCGCAAACTGGCTCTAACCAGAATAGAAAGAGGAGTGGGAGGCCCCCGGTGCACAACTGAGCAAGAGGACAGGTACATTAGTCTCTAGTTTGAGAAAAAAATTAATCACATGTCCTCAACTGTATCTACTAAATTAGTGAAAAGATCTGCATTCTAACTATCAATGTAGTGAAAAGACTTGCATTGTAACTACTAATGTAGTGTAAAGACCTGCATTCTAACTATCAATGTAGTGAAAAGACCTGTATTCTAACTACCAATGTAGTGAAAAGACTTGCATTGTAACTACTAATGTAGTGAAAATACCTACATTCTAACTACTAATGTAGTGAAAAGACCTGTATTCTAACTACCAATGTAGTGAAAAGACCTGTATTCTAACTACCAATGTAGTGTAAAGACCTACATTCTAACTACTAATGTAGTGAAAAGACCTACATTGTAACTACCAATGTAGTGAAAAGACCTACATTGTAACTACTAATGTAGTGAAAAGACCTACATTGTAACTACTAATGTAGTGAAAAGACCTACATTGTAACTACTAATGTAGTGAAAAGACCTACATTGTAACTACTAATGTAGTGAAAAGACCTGCATTGTAACTACTAATGTAGTGAAAAGACCTACATTGTAACTACTAATGTAGTGAAAAGACCTGCATTGTAACTACTAATGTAGTGAAAAGACCTACATTGTAACTACTAATGTAGTGAAAAGACCTGTATTTGTAACGGCTTTCCTCTTCCTCTTCTGAGGAGGAGTAGCAAGGATCGGACCAATACGCAGCGTGGTAAGTGTTCATCTTGGTTTTTAAAAAGAATAATGAACACTGAACAAAACAATAAACGGCAACGTGAAAAACAAAACCGACCGAAACAGTCCCGTGTGGAACAACCACTGACACGGAAAATAATCACCCACAACTCAAAAGTGAAACCAGGCTACCTAAGTATGGTTCTCAATCAGGAACAACGATTGACAGCTGCCTCTGATTGAGAACCATACCAGGCCAAACACAGAAATCCCAAATCATAGAAAAAGGAACATAGACAACGCACCCAACTCACGCCCTGACCATACTAAAACAAAGACATAACAAAAGAACTAAGGTCAGAACGTGACAGTATTCTAACTGCTAATGAAGTGAAAAGACCTACATTCTAACTACTAACGTAATGAAAATACCTGCATTCTAACTACTAACGTAGTGAAATGACCTCTACTCTAACTACTACTGTAGTGAAGACTTGCATTGTTACTACTAAATGTAGTGAAAATACCTGCATTGTAACTACTAATGTAGTGAAAAGACTTGCATTGTAACTACTAATGTAGTGTAAAGACCTGCATTATAACTACCAATGTAGTGAAAAGACCTACATTCTAACTACTAATGTAGTGAAAATACCTGCATTCTAACTACTAATGCAATGTAAAGACCTGCAATCTAACTACTAATGTAGTGAAAATAACTGTATTCTAACTAACTACCTACAGTAACTACTGGTGGCCAAAAATGACATGCTACACTAACGCTAGGTTAAAACAACAAACAATATAGGGTTAATCAGGGATAAGGTTAATGCGTGGATCGGATCATAAGGCAGCTGTTAGTGGAGCTTCTGTTCTCATTGGATCACTAGCCACACCCTTGGATTCATGGTTCCTCTTATAACTGCTCTCTGTACCAATACTACATAAGGCTGCATAATATGAAGGAACACATTTTGAGCACACACACACACACACACACACGCACACACGCACACACACACACACACACACACACACACACACACACACACACACACACACACACACACACATACATACATACATACATACATACAGGAGTAATGTTGCTCCCTCTGAAGTCACAAAGCCACTCCACCACGGCAAGGCGGAGTCCAGGAGAGGTGATAAAAAACTGAAACGAGGGCCAGCACTGTGTAAAGCTGTGGTGGAGGAGTGGCCGAGCCGAGGTATCTAATGTCACAGTGAATACTGCATAGGGTCTCTGTTCATTAGATGGTTAGAAAATTGGAGAATGTGCAGACTGGAATTCTTCCCACACCCAGTGCATGTCTGAGATTCTTCCTATCATCCGCTATCAGCCTGTCAGGTGATTTCCTTAAAATACCACAATAATCATACCTCATGAATAGACAATAGCACAAACAATATATATTTTTAATAACATACACAAAAATATTTCCAAAATATCTATAATGTGTGTTCCTTACATCATGATACTTCTTCCTTATCCGCCTTCCTGGTTTGGAGTGGTTAAACCCTGACGCCCATAGTTCATCGTCTTCAACCTTGTCATCAGACATTATAACATAGCAAAAAGTGTCTGATGAGATAGGTTAAGGAAGACTGTTGATTCTTCAAACAACAACTTTATTATAAGATCTGCAAAACTTGGAGTGGTTAACAATCCACTCAACAGTGCAGAGTTAAGAGCCCAACAAACAGAGTTGTCTCTGCTTTTATAGAAAGTACAATCTCCTTTTCTTCGTGACAGTTTAGCAGATGTGTGGAAAAAGGGGCGGAACAGATTATAAAAGGCGTTTGGTTTGTCTGTGCTGATTCAGATAGAGGTTGATAGCACGAGGGCTCAACCGTCTAACTCTGTCACAGTTCACACGAAAATGTGCGAGGTTGATAGCACCAGGGCTCAACCGTCTAACTCTGTCACAGTTCACACGAAAATGTGCTCCTGCCTGCAAGTTTCCAAACAGCTGACTTCCTGCAGATAGTAAAACCATGGGATGTCTCACATGCTGCGTGTGCACCCAAATGGATCTTAGCTATACGCCCAGTCTTATGACTAAGTCACACAAAGACAAGTTTGTATCAGGTTAGAAAAAAACACTAACATAAAACAAGAGACAATTCTCTAAGTAGTAAACACAGGATATCATGAATCATTTTGTAATTTTCCCCCTACAATCCACAAAGACCAAGAAACATCTTGTCCCTGTTTGTGCCTTGTTCCAATGACTTTACAGTGCACTAACCAAAGCACGGCATTGAGTAAACTTTGAATAAGGCATGACATAAGTCTCTTTCTAACCTGCATTCTAACTATTAAGTTAGTGAAAGGCCTGCATTGTAAGTAACCATTTTAACTACTTATGTAGAGAAAAGACCTGCATTCTAACTATTAAGTTAGTGAAAGGCCTTCATTGTAAGTAGACCTGCATTTTAACTACTTATGTAGAGAAAAGACCTGCATTCTAACTACTAATGTAGTGAAAAGACCTGCATTCTCTGTAAACTGGTCATCTCTGTACACCCGTCACAAGATCGACTGGTTATGCTTATTTATAAAACCCTCTTAGGCCTCACTCCCAAGTATCCGAGATATCTACTGCAGCCCTCATCCTCCACATACAATACCCATTGTGCCAGTCACATTCTGTTAAAGGTCCAGAAAGCACACACAACCCTGGGTCACTCGTCTTTTCAGTTCGCTGCAGCTAGAGACTGGAAAGAGCTGCAACAAACACTCAAACTGGACAATTTTATCTCAATCTCTTCATTCAAAGACTCAATCATGGAAACTCTTACTGACAGCTGTGGCTGCTTTGTGTGATGTATTGTTGTCTCTACCTTCTTGCCCTTTGTGCTGTTGTCTGTGCCCAATAATGTTTGTACCATGTTTTGTGCTGCTACCATGCTGTGTTGCTACCATGTTGTTATCATGTTGTGTTGGTGTCATGTTGTGTTGCTACCATGCTGTGTTGTCATGTGTTGCTGCCTTGCTAATTTGTTTTCTTAGGTCTCTCTTTAGGTAGTGTTGTGTTGTCTCTCTTGTCGTGATGTGTGTTTTGTCCTATATTTATATATATATATTTATTTATTTTTAATCCCAGCCCCGTCCTCGCAGGAGACGTTTTAACATTTGGTATGCCGTCATTGTAAATAAGAATTTGTTCTTAACTGACTTAAATAAAGGTGAAATAAAATAAATAAATACAATTCTAACTAATAATGTTGTGTAAAGACCTGCATTCTAACTACTATAACTACTGTTGGACAAAAATGCCATGCTACACTAATGTTAGGCTAAAACAACAAATAATACAGGTTTCATGAGGGATAGGGTTAATGCATGTATCATAAGGTAGCTGTTAGTGGAGCTTCTGTTCCCAGTGGATCACTAGCCACACCCTTGGTTTCATGGTTCCTCTTATAACTGCTCTCTGTACCAATACTACATAAGGCTGCATAATATGAAGGAACACATTTTGAGCAGCTACAAGTACCAGCATCAGTCCGGGTTTGGCTTGTCATTACTGACAGGATTCTCCATTTGACATGTTATTTAGATTAAACCTGGCCTCAATTTAGTTGGCTTCAACATGCAACATACATTCATACACACACACACACACACACACACACACACACACACACACACACACACACACACACACACACACACACACACACACACACACACACACACACACACACACACACACACACATACACACATACATACATACATACATACATACATATATACATACATACATACATACACACAGGAGTAATGTTGCTCCCTCTGAAGTCACAAAGACCCTCCACCACGGCAAGGTGGAGTCCAGGAGAGGTGCTAAAAAACTGAAACGAGGGCCAGCAATATGTAAAGCTGTGGTGGAGGAGTGGCTGTGGTGGAGATTCTTCTGGCATCCGCTCTCAGTCTGTCCTGTGATTTCTTTAAAATAGTACAATAAATATGCCTCATGAATAGACAATAGCACAAACAATAGATGTTTTTAATAATATTTCAAAATAAATTTGAAAAAATGTGTGTTTCTTACATCAAACTACTTGTTCCTCATCCGCCTTCCTGGTTTGGAGTGTCAGAACCCAGAAGTTCCAGGTTCATCTTCCTCAACCTTGTCATCAGATATTATAACAGTATTATTACATAGCAAAAAGTGGCTGATGAGATAGATTACTCAAGCAACAATGGTGGACTTTAACATAGTCACATACCTGTGGTGGTGCCTGGAACTGGTGATTGGCCATGAGTGAACTCCTGTCATTGAACTCCCCCCCAAAAATATTATATGAACTTGAGCCAAATCAATATATGATCATCTAATGGCAATTCATTTATTTTTAAATGCAAAATTAAGTTCATAATATTACAGTAGTTGATATTACCAAGGAAACTGTCCGTATATGCACTGTGAGTGCAGCCGCAGCAACAATCAGACAGAGAATGACAATGAGTAGAACCCAACAGGCAGCAGAGGTCTCTGTGAGGAGAGAGGAGATACCGTTAATATAAGTCTGCATTTACAATTACATGTCATTTTGTTTTCCTAGCAGCTGCATTTACGTGTAATTTTGTTGCCCTAGCAATCAGTATAGCTTTGTTGTAAACCCTTCCCTGCAGAAAGTTAAGAGATAATACTAGGTTATAAGACATGTACATACTCAGCAAGAGATAAGTGTCTCATGACCATCTTAGTAATGGTTATACAGTACCTTCCTGTAGAAAGGGGAATGAGGCCATAAGTTTGAAACTAACACATGCAGTGAAAGATAAGTGAGCATCTGGCTCAACTTTGTTATCCATGCTACAACACATTTCTCAACCTCATATATATGTGTGCCATGAATACCTATATCATTGCCAGACACATTTCCCTGTGGGACAAGAAAGTATTCAATAAATCAAGCAATCAAATCAACAAACCAATCAAACTTCATTTTATTTATTTATTTTACCTTTATTTAACCAGGTAGGCAAGTTGAGAACAAGTTCTCATTTACAATTGCGACCTGGCCAAGATAAAGCAAAGCAGTTCGACAGATACAACAACACAGAGTTACACATGGAGTAAAACAAACATACAGTCAATAATAAAGTATAAACAAGTCTATATACAATGTGAGCAAATGAGGTGAGAAGGGAGGTAAAGGCAAAAAAAGGCCTTGGTGGCAAGGTAAATACAATATAGCAAGTAAAACACTGGAATGGTAGTTTTGCAATGGAAGAATGTGCAAAGTAGAAATAAAAATAATGGGGTGCAAAGGAGCAAAATAAATAAATAAATTAAATACAGTTGGGAAAGAGGTAGTTGATAGGGCTAAATTATAGGTGGGCTATGTACAGGTGCAGTAATCTGTGAGCTGCTCTGACAGTTGGTGCTTAAAGCTAGTGAGGGAGATAAGTGTTTCCAGTTTCAGAGATTTTTGTAGTTCGTTCCAGTCATTGGCAGCAGAGAACTGGAAAGAGAGACGGCCAAAGAAAGAATTGGTTTTGGGGGTGACCAGAGAGATATACCTGCTGGAGCGTGTGCTACAGGTGGGAGATGCTATGGTGACCAGCGAGCTGAGATAAGGGGGGACTTTACCTAGCAGGGTCTTGTAGATGACATGGAGCCAGTGGGTTTGGCGACGAGTATGAAGCGAGGGCCAGCCAACGAGAGCGTACAGGTCGCAATGGTGGGTAGTATATGGGGCTTTGGTGACAAAACGGATTGCACTGTGATAGACTTCATCCAATTTGTTGAGTAGGGTATTGGAGGCTATTTTGTAAATTACATCGCCAAAGTCGAGGATTGGTAGGATGGTCAGTTTTACAAGGGTATGTTTGGCAGCATGAGTGAAGGATGCTTTGTTGCGAAATAGGAAGCCAATTCTAGATTTAACTTTGGATTGGAGATGTTTGATATGGGTCTGGAAGGAGAGTTTACAGTCTAACCAGACACCTAAGTATTTGTAGTTGTCCACGTATTCTAAGTCAGAGCCGTCCAGAGTAGTGATGTTGGACAGGCGGGTAGGTGCAGGTAGTGATCGGTTGAAGAGCATGCATTTAGTTTTACTTGTATTTAAGAGCAATTGGAGGCCACGGAAGGAGAGTTGTATGGCATTGAAGCTTGCCTGGAGGGTTGTTAACACAGTGTCCAAAGAAGGGCCGGAAGTATACAGAATGGTGTCGTCTGCGTAGAGGTGGATCAGAGACTCACCAGCAGCAAGAGCGACCTCATTGATGTATACAGAGAAAAGAGTCGGTCCAAGAATTGAACCCTGTGGCACCCCCATAGAGACTGCCAGAGGTCCGGACAACAGACCCTCAGATTTGACACACTGAACTCTATCAGAGAAGTAGTTGGTGAACCAGGCGAGGCAATCATTTGAGAAACCAAGGCTGTTGAGTCTGCCGATGAGGATGTGGTGATTGACAGAGTCGAAAGCCTTGGCCAGATCAATGAATACGGCTGCACAGTAATGTTTCTTATCGATGGCGGTTAAGATATCGTTTAGGACCTTGAGCGTGGCTGAGGTGCACCCATGACCAGCTCTGAAACCAGATTGCATAGCAGAGAAGGTATGGTGAGATTCAAAATGGTCGGTAATCTGTTTGTTGACTTGGCTTTCGAAGACCTTAGAAAGGCATGGTAGGATAGATATAGGTCTGTAGCAGTTTGGGTCAAGAGTGTCCCCCCCTTTGAAGAGGGGGATGACCGCAGCTGCTTTCCAATCTTTGGGAATCTCAGACGACACGAAAGAGAGGTTGAACAGGCTAGTAATAGGGGTGGCAACAATTTCGATCATTTTAAGATCATTTTAGAAAGAAAGGGTCCAGATTGTCTAGCCCGGCTGATTTGTAGGGGTCCAGATTTTGCAGCTCTTTCAGAACATCAGCTGAATGGATTTGGGAGAAGGAGAAATGGGGAAGGCTTGGGCGAGTTGCTGTTGGGGGTGCAGTGCTGTTGACAGGGGTAGGAGTAGCCAGGTGGAAAGCATGGCCAGCAGTAGAAAAATGCTTATTGAAATTTTCAATTATGGTGGATTTATCAGTGGTGACAGTGTTTCCTATCTTCAGTGCAGTGGGCAGCTGGGAGGAGGTGTTCTTATTCTCCATGGACTTTACAGTGTCCCAGAACTTTTTTGAGTTAGTGTTGCAAGAAGCAAATTTCTGCTTGAAAAAGCTAGCCTTGGCTTTTCTAACTGCCTGTGTATAATGGTTTCTAGCTTCCCTGAACAGCTGCATATCACGGGGGCTGTTCGATGCTAATGCAGAACGCCATAGGACATTTTTGTGTTGATTAAGGGCAGTCAGGTCTGGGGAGAACCAAGGGCTATATCTGTTCCTGGTTCTAAATTTCTTGAATGGGGCATGTTTATTTAAGATGGTTAGGAAGGCATTTAAAAAAAATATCCAGGCATCCTCTACTGACGGGATGAGGTCAATATCCTTCCAGGATACCCCGGCCAGGTCGATTAGAAAGGCCTGCTCGCTGAAGTGTTTCAGGGAGCGTTTTACAGTGATGAGAGGAGGTCGTTTGACCGCTGACCCATTATGGATGCAGGCAATGAGGCAGTGATCGCTGAGATCTTGGTTGAAGACAGCAGAGGTGTATTTAGAGGGGAAGTTGGTTAGGATGATATCTATGAGGGTGCCCGTGTTTAAGGCTTTGGGGAGGTACCTGGTAGGTTCATTGATAATTTGTGTGAGATTGAGGGCATCAAGTTTAGATTGTAGGATGGCTGGGGTGTTAAGCATGTTCCAGTTTAGGTCGCCTAGCAGCACGAGCTCTGAAGATAGATGGGGGGCAATCAGTTCACATATGGTGTCCAGAGCACAGCTGGGGGCAGAGGGTGGTCTATAGCAGGCGGCAACGGTGAGAGACTTGTTTTTAGAGAGGTGGATTTTTAAAAGTAGAAGTTCAAATTGTTTGGGTACAGACCTGGATAATAGGACAGAACTCTGCAGGCTATCTTTGCAGTAGATTGCAACACCGCCCCCTTTGGCAGTTCTATCTTGTCTGAAAATGTTGTAGTTTGGAATTAAAATGTCTGAATTTTTGGTGGTCTTCCTAAGCCAGGATTCAGACACAGCTAGAACATCCAGTTTGGCAGAGTGTGCTAAAGCAGTGAATAGAACAAACTTAGGGAGGAGGCTTCTAATGTTAACATGCATGAAACCAAGGCTATTACGGTTACAGAAGTCGTCAAAAGAGAGCGCCTGGGGAATAGGAGTGGAGCTAGGCACTGCAGGGCCTGGATTCACCTCTACATCGCCAGAGGAACATAGGAGGAGTAGAATAAGGGTGCGACTAAAAGCAATAAGAATTGGTCGTCTAGAACGTCTGGAACAGAGAGTAAAAGGAGGTTTCAGGGGGCGATAAAATAGCATCAAGGTATAATGTACAGACAAAGGTAAGGTAGGATGTGAATACAGTGGAGGTAAACCTAGGTATTGAGTGATGAAGAGAGAGATATTGTCTCTAGAAACATCATTGAAACCAGGAGATGTCATTGCATATGTGGGTGGTGGAACTAATAGGTTGGATAAGGTATAGTGAGCAGGACTAGAGGCTCTACAGTGAAATAAGCCAATAAACACTAACCAGAACAGCAATGGACAAGACATATTGACATTAAGGAGAGGCATGCTTAGTCGAGTGATCAAAAGGGTCCAGTGAGTGGAGAGGTTGGTTTAGGGTCACGGCGATTTAGACAGCTAGCCAGGCCAACCGGTAGCAAGCTAGCATAGGATGGAGTCTGTTGTTAGCCACCTCTTGCGTTCGGTCAGTAGATTAGTAGGGTTCCGTGTGGTAGAGGGGATTAATCCAAATCACACAACAACAACAAAAATAAGAACAATAGATATAGTTATAGAGGCCCGAGAAGAAAACATAATAATAAAAATAAATAAATTGTCCGATTGTCTATTCAGATAGCAGCCGGTAAGACAGCTAACGGTTAGCGGGCCGCAGATGGGCGTTCAGGTAACGTCGCGACAGAGGAGCCAGCCGGATCTCATTCAGGTAGATAACGTCGGCAGTCCGGTTGTGAAGGCCCGGTGGGGCTCCGCGTAGGCAGTGAAACGGGTCCGGATAGGTGACTGCAGCCCAGGAGTGAAAGATGAAACTCAGGAGTGATTGACGGAGCTGGCTAGCACCGGAACAATCGATGTTTGCTCCGGAATCGACGAAAGCCGACTGTCACACGGATAGCAGCTAGCTAGCTGTGAGATCCGGGTATGAATGTCCAGAGAGCAGTTGAAATCCAGGGACATGGAGAGAAAAATTGGTCCGGTATGTTCCGTTCCGAGCCGCGCTGCGCCGTACAAAACTGGCGATAGATTTTCGATAGATTTTCGAGCTAAAGGACAGCCGATGACCACAAACCGTGGTTAGCTTCTGGCTAGCTTCTGGCTAGTTTCTGGCCAGCCTCCTGGAGTTTCTGGCTAGCTTCCTGAAGGATTGCAGATCTGAGGTAAATAATACTTTTTTATAAATATAAATTGGTGAGGCTGGTTGCAGGAGAGTGTTTAGAAGATGAGTTGATGGAAAATAAAAATAAAATGTATGTGAAAAAAGTTGTAAATATATATATATACAGGACACGACAAGACGAGGACAAAAGACGTCTGAACTGCTATGCGATCTTGGAGAAGAGGATCGCATAACAAACGATCGCATAACAATTATAAGCAACTTATAAAACAGTATAAGAAACCAGTTAAGCAACCAGCAGTGGTGTAAACTACATATGTAAAAATACTATAAAGTACTACTTAAGTAGTTTTTGGCGGTATCTGTACTTTACTTAAACTTCTTATGGCTGGGGGGCAGTATAGAGTAGCTTGGATGAATAAGGTGCCCAGAGGTCCTCAGTCCCAGTTTCTAATATATGCATATTATTAGTATATTTGGATAGAAAACACTCTGAAGTTTCTAAAACTGTTTGAATGATGTCTGTGAGTATAACAGAACTCATATGGCAGGCAAAAACCTGAAACAATCCAATCAGGAAGTGGGAAATCTGAGGTTGGTCGATTTTCAACTCAGCCCCTATTGAAGATACAGTGGGATATTGGTCATGTTTCACTTCCTAAGGCTTCCACTTGATGTCATCAGTCTTTAGAAACTGTTTGATGCTTCTACTATGAAGGGGAGCTGAATGAGAGGGGAATGAATCAGAGGTCTGCCAGCAGTCACGCGCTGGTCACGTGCATTTCACATGAGAGGTATCTCCCGTTCCTTTGCTTTTCTGAAGACAAAGGAATTATCCGGTTGGAATATTATTGAATGTTTATGTTAAAAACTTCCTAAAGATGTCACGACTTCCGCCGAGGTTGGCTCTCCTGCCTGTTCGGGCGGTGCTCGGCGGTCGTCGTCACCGTCCTACTAGCCACCACCGATCCCTTTTTCGTTTGTCTGTTGGTTTTGTCTTATTAGTTTCACCTGTGTGTATTTTAGTTTAATTAACGTCCTTATATGTAGTAGGTTGTCCCGCCCTTGTTTTGTGCGGGATTGTTTTGGATTCATGTATTTTGGGTTAATACGTGTGTGTTATTTTCTCCGATAATATTTTGATCCTGTGTTGGATTATTTCACCCTGCATATTTGGGTTGACCGTGTTTGGTTTTCGGAGAATAAATAACTATCGACTCACTGTAACCTGCTCTCTGCGCCTGATTCCACCCACCTTGATATTACGTGACAAAAGATTGATTCTATACATCGTTTGACAAGTGTCTACGTCCTGTAACGGAACTTTTTGACATTTCATCTGCAACTATTGAACACGTTTCATGAGTTTTGATTTGTTTACCAAACACGACAACAAAAGTAGCTATTTGGACATAAATGATGGACATTATCGAACAAATCAAACATTTATTGTGGAACTGGGATTCCTGGGAGTGCATTCTGATGAAGATCATCAAAGGTAAGTGAATATTTAAAATGTTATTTCTGACTTCCGCTGACTCCAACATGGCGGACATATGCATTTGTTGTCTGAGCGCCGTACTCAGATTATTGCATGGTTTGCTTTTTCCGTAAAGCTTTTTTGAAATCTGTCACAGCGGTTGCATTAAAGAGAGGTGTATCTAAAGTTCCATGCATAACACTTGTATTTTCATCCACATTTATAATCAGTATTTCTGTAAATTGATGTGGCTCTCTGTAAAATCACCGGATGTTTTTGGGAACTACTGAACATAACGCGCCAATGTATACTGAGATTTTTGAATATAAATATGAACTTTATCAAACAAAACATACGTGTATTGTGTAACATGAAGTCCTATGAGTGTTATCTGAGGAAGATTATCAAAGGTTAGTGATTCATTTTATCTCTATTTCTGCTTTTTGTGACTCCACTCTTTGACTGAAAAAATGTTTTTCTGTGGCTTGGCTCTGATCTAACATAATCGTTTGTGGTGCTTTCGCTGTAAAGCCTATTTGAAATCGGACACTGTGGTGGGATTAACAACAAGATTACCTTTAAAATGGTATAAGATGCTTGCATGTTTGAGGAATTTTAATTATGAGATTTCTGTTGTTTTGAATTTGGCGCAGTGCACTTTCACTGGCTGTTATCATATCGATCCCGTTAAGGGGATTTCAGCCCTAAGAAATGTTAACTATTTATATTTTCGACAACTTTTACTTTTACTTCACTGCATTCCTAAAGAAAATAATGTACTTTTTCCTCCATACATTTCCCTGACTCCCAAAAGGGTTTGTTACATTTTGAATGGTTAGCAGGACAGGAAAATGGTCCAATTCACACACTTATCAAGAGACCATCCCTGTTCTACCCTACTGCCTCTGATCTGGCGGACTCACAAAACACAAATGTTTTGTTGGTAAATGATGTCTGAGTGTTGGAGTGTGCCCCTGGCTATACGTAAATAAAATAAAAAAGACAATTGTGCCATCTGGTTTGCTTAATATATTGATACTTAAGCATTATTTTGCTATTACATTTACTTTTGATACTTAAGTGTATTTAAACCCAAATACTTAGACTTTTACTTATGTAGAAATTTGCTGAGTGAATTCCACTTTTATGTAAGTCATTTTTTATTAGGGCATGATGTACTTTTTCCACCACTGTCAACCAGTATGAATAGTGTGTGTGTCTCAGGTGATTCTCACCAGAGGATGTGTGTACATAGAAGGAGCCAGTTACTCGTCCGTAGGGTTGGAGGCCTCACAGACATAGAGACCATTCAGCTCAGAGTTGAGACTGAGGAAGTTCAGTGTGTCTCCTCCCTCTGCTCTCACTGAAGACCCAGGCCATGGCTGGGCCACTCTGAGTGGGAGAGAGAGAGAAGGAGGTCTGTGTGTGTGTGTGTGTGTGTGTGTGTGTGTGTGTGTGTGTGTGTGTGTGTGTGTGTGTGTGTGTGTGTGTGTGTGTGTGTGTGTGTGTGTGTGTGTGTGTGTGTGTGTGTGTGTGTGTGTGCGTGTGTGTGTGTGAGAAAGACAACGGCATGATTTGACTGCCAGCACAATTCAACAACTGTCCTTTAGAATTGAACATACTGATGATTCAAGCCTACACTACCATTTTAACGTTAGAAATGTCCTTGTTAATTAAATAAAACTTTTTTTTATATAACAATAACATGAAATTGATCAGAAATACAGTGTAGATATTGTTAATGTTGTAAATGACTATTGTAGCTGGAAAAGGCAGATTTTCTATGGAATATCTATATACGTAGGCCCAGAGTTGCAAAGAAAAAGCCATATCTCAGACTGGTCAATGAAAATAAAAAATTAATATGGGCAAAAGAACACAGACACTGGACAGAGATAAGGCTTTTTCTTTGCAACTCTGCCTACAAGGCCAGCATCCCGGAGTCGCCTCTTCACTGTTGACGTTGAGACTGGTGTTTTGCGGGTACTATTTAATGAAGCTGCCAGTTGACTTGTGAGGCATCTGTTTCTCAAACTAAACACTCTAATGTACTTGTCCTCTTGCTCAGTTGTGCACTGGGGCCTCCCACTCCTCTTTCTATTCTGATTTGAGCCAGTTTGTGCTGTTCTGTGATCTTCCGTTTCTTGGCAATTTCTCACATAGAGTAGCCTTCATTTCTCAGAACAAGAATAGACTGACGAGTTTCAGAAAAAAAGGTATTTGTTTCTGGCCATTTTGAGCCTGTAATCAAACCTACAAATGCTGATGCTCCAGATACTCAACTAGTCTAAAGAAGGCCAGTTGTATTGCTTCTTTAATCAGAACAACAGTTTTCAGCTGTGCTAACATTTTTGCAAAAGGGTTTTATAATGACCAATTAGCCTTTTAAAATTATAAACTTGGATTATCTAACACAACGTGCCATTGGAACACAGGAGTGATAGTTGCTGATAATGGGCCACTGTACTGTCATGTATTGTCATGTTGTGTCTTTCTGTCCTTTCCTTTCACCCTGTCTCCCTCTGCTGGTCGTATTAGGTTACCTTTTCTCCCCCGCTTTCCCCCAGCTGTTCCTTGTCTCCTCCTAACTACCCATTCACCCCGTTTCCCACCTGTTCCCTTTTTCCCTCTGATTAGGTCCCTATATCTCTCTCTGTTTCTGCTCCTGTCTTTGTCGGATTCTTGTTTGTTGTGTTTCATGCCTGAACCAGACTATCGTCATGTTTGCTGTAACCTTGTCCTGTCCTGTCGGAATCTGCCGGTCTATCTGAGCCTACCTATGTTTGGTTATTAAAGAAGCTCTGTTTAAGTTAGTTCGCTTTTGGGTCCTCATTCACTCACCGTAACAGAAGAATCCGACCAAGAATGGACCCAGCGACTTCGGATCCTCTCCACTCAGCCGTCGAGATCCAGGGAGCGATGCTAGGCAGACACGAGCAGGAATTGTCTGCTGCTCGACATGCCGTTGAGACCCTGGCCACCCAAGTCTCCAACCTCACAGAACAGGTTCACCATCTCCGCCTCGATCCACCGGCCACTTCCAGGGCTTTCGAATCTCCGGAGCCCAGAATCAATAACCCGCCGTGTTACTCTGGGGAGCCCACTGAATGCCGCTCGTTCCTCACCCAGTGTGATATTGTGTTTTCTCTCCAGCCCAACACTTACGCCAGGAGCACTGCTCGTGTCGCCTACGTCATATCTCTCCTTACTGGACGGGCTCGTGAGTGGGGCACGGCAATCTGGGAGGCAAGGGCTGAGTGTACTAACCAGTATCAGGACTTTAAGGAGGAGATGATACGGGTTTTTGATCGATCTGTTTTTGGGGAGGAGGCTTCCAGGGCCCTGTCTTCCCTATGTCAAGGCAATCGATCCATAACTGACTACTCTATTGAGTTTCGCACTCTTGCTGCCTCCAGTGGCTGGAACGAGCCGGCCTTGCTCGCTCGTCTTCTGGAGGGTCTCCGCGCAGAGGTAAAGGATGAGATTCTCTCCCGGGAGGTTCCTTCCAGCGTGGATTCCTTGATTGAACTCGCTATTCGCATTGAGCGACGGGTTGATCTTCGTCACCGAGCTCGTGGAAAGGAGCTCGCGCTCTCCGTTGCCCCCCTCTCCGCATCACTACCATCTTCCTCTGCCGGCTCGGGAGCTGAGCCTATGCAGCTGGGAGGTATCCGCATCTCGACTAAGGAGAGGGAACGGAGAATCACCAACCGCCTCTGTCTCTATTGCGGTTCTGCTGGTCATTTTGTCACTTCATGTCCAGTAAAAGCCAGAGCTCATCAGTAAGCGGAGGGCTACTGGTGAGCGCTACTACTCCTGTCTCTCCTTCAAGATCCTGCACTACCTTGTCGGTCCATCTACGCTGGACCGGTTCGTCAGCTTCCTGCAGTGCCTTAATAGACTCTGGGGCGGAGGGCTGTTTTATGGACGAGACCTGGGCTCGGGAACATGACATTCCTCTCAGACAGTTAAGGGAGTCCACGGCCTTGTTCGCCCTGGATGGTAGTCCTCTCCCCAGGATTCAGCGTGAGACGCTACCTTTAACCCTCACTGTTTCTGGTAATCATAGCGAAACCATTTCTTTTTTAATTTTTCGTTCACCTTTTACACCTGTTGTTTTGGGCCATCCCTGGCTAGTTTGTCATAATCCTTCCATTAATTGGTCTAGTAATTCTATCCTCTCCTGGAACGTCTCTTGTCATGTGAAATGTTTAATGTCTGCTATCCCTCCTGTTTCCTCTGTCTCTTCTTCACAGGAGGAGCCTGGTGATTTGACAGGGGTGCCGGAGGAATATCACGATCTGCGCACGGTGTTCAGTCGGTCCAGGGCCACCTCTCTTCCTCCACACCGGTCGTATGATTGTAGTATTGATCTCCTTCCGGGAACCATTCCCCCCCGGGGTAGACTATACTCTCTGTCGGCTCCCGAACGTAAGGCTCTCGAGGATTATTTGTCTGTAGCTCTTGACGCCGGTACCATAGTCCCCTCCTCCTCTCCCGCCGGAGCGGGGTTTTTTTTTGTCAAGAAGAAGGACGGGTCTCTGCGCCCCTGCATAGATTATCGAGGGCTGAATGACATAACAGTGAAGAATCGTTATCCGCTTCCTCTTATGTCTTCAGCCTTCGAGATCCTGCAGGGAGCCAGGTTTTTCACTAAGTTGGACCTTCGTAACGCTTACCATTTCGTGCGCATCAGGGAGGGGGACGAGTGGAAGACGGCGTTTAACACTCCGTTAGGGCACTTTGAATACCGGGTTCTTCCTTTCGGCCTCGCTAACGCTCCAGCTGTCTTTCAGGCATTAGTCAATGATGTCCTGAGAGACATGCTGAACATCTTTGTTTTCGTTTACCTTGACGATATCCTGATTTTTTCACCGTCACTCCAGATTCATGTTCAGCACGTTCGACGTGTCCTCCAGCGCCTTTTAGAGAATTGTCTTTTTGTGAAGGCTGAGAAGTGCACTTTTCATGCCTCCTCCGTCACATTTCTCGGTTCTGTTATTTCCGCTGAAGGCATTAAGATGGATCCCGCTAAGGTCCAAGCTGTCATTGATTGGCCCGCCCCTAAGTCACGCATCGAGCTGCAGCGCTTTCTCGGCTTCGCAAACTTCTATCGTCGTTTCATCCGTAATTTCGGTCAGGTGGCAGCTCCTCTCACAGCCCTTACTTCTGTCAAGACGTGCTTTAAGTGGTCCGTTTCCGCCCAGGGAGCTTTTGATCTCCTCAAGAATCGTTTTACATCCGCTCCTATCCTTGTTACACCTGACGTCTCTAGACAGTTCGTTGTCGAGGTTGACGCGTCAGAGGTGGGCGTGGGAGCCATTCTTTCTCAGCGCTCCCTCTCTGACGACAAGGTCCACCCTTGCGCGTATTTTTCTCATCGCCTGTCGCCGTCGGAACGTAACTATGATGTGGGAAACCGCGAACTGCTCGCCATCCGGTTAGCCCTAGGCGAATGGCGACAGTGGTTGGAGGGCGCGACCGTTCCTTTTGTCGTTTGGACTGACCATAGGAACCTTGAGTACATCCGTTCTGCCAAACGACTTAATGCGCGTCAGGCGCGTTGGGCGCTGTTTTTCGCTCGTTTCGAGTTCGTGATTTCTTATCGTCCGGGCTCTAAGAACACCAAGCCTGATGCTTTATCTCGTCTCTTCAGTTCTTCAGTAGCCTCCACTGACCCCGAGGGGATTCTCCCTGAGGGGCGTGTTGTCGGGTTGACTGTCTGGGGAATTGAGAGGCAGGTAAAGCAAGCGCTCACTCACACTCCGTCGCCGCGCGCTTGTCCTAGGAACCTTCTTTTCGTTCCCGTTCCTACTCGTCTGGCCGTTCTTCAGTGGGCTCACTCTGCCAAGTTAGCCGGCCACCCTGGCGTTCGGGGTACGCTTGCTTCCATTCGCCAGCGTTTTTGGTGGCCCACCCGGGAGCATGACACGCGTCGTTTCGTGGCTGCTTGTTCGGTCTGCGCGCAGACTAAGTCCGGTAACTCTCCTCCTGCCGGCCGTCTCAGGCCGCTTCCCATTCCCTCTCGACCGTGGTCTCACATCGCCTTAGATTTTGTCACCGGACTGCCTTCGTCAGCGGGGAAGACTGTTATTCTTACGGTTGTCGATAGGTTCTCTAAGGCGGCTCATTTCATTCCCCTTGCTAAGCTTCCTTCTGCTAAAGAGACGGCACAAATCATCATCGAGAATGTTTTCAGAATTCATGGCCTTCCGTCAGACGTCGTTTCGGACAGAGGTCCGCAATTCACGTCTCAATTTTGGAGGGAGTTTTGCCGTTTGATTGGGGCTTCCGTCAGTCTCTCTTCCGGCTTTCACCCCCAGTCTAACGGTCAAGCAGAACGGGCCAATCAGACTATTGGTCGCATCTTACGCAGTCTTTCTTTTCGCAACCCTGCGTCTTGGTCAGAACAGCTCCCCTGGGCAGAATACGCCCACAACTCGCTTCCTTCGTCTGCGACCGGGCTATCTCCTTTTCAGAGTAGCCTCGGGTACCAGCCTCCGCTGTTCTCATCTCAGTTCGCCGAGTCCAGCGTCCCCTCCGCTCAGGCTTTTGTCCAACGTTGCGAGCGCACCTGGAAGAGGGTCAGGTCTGCACTTTGCCGTTATAGGACGCAGACTGTGAGGGCTGCTAATAAGCGTAGAACTAAGAGTCCTAGATATTGTCGCGGTCAGAGAGTTTGGCTCTCCACTCAGAACCTTCCCCTTAAGACGGCTTCTCGCAAGTTGACCCCGCGGTTCATTGGTCCGTTCCGTATTTCTCGGGTCATTAATCCTGTCGCAGTTCGACTTCTTCTTCCGCGATACCTTCGTCGCGTCCACCCGGTCTTCCATGTCTCCTGTATCAAGCCCGTTCTTCGCGCCCCCGCTCGTCTTCCCCCCCCCCCCCCCCATCCTTGTCGAGGGCGCACCCATCTACAGGGTCCGCAGGATTTTGGACATGCGTCCTCGGCGCCGTGGTCACCAGTACCTCGTAGATTGGGAGGGGTACGGTCCTGAGGAGAGGAGTTGGGTTCCCTCTCGGGACGTGCTGGACCGTGCGCTGATCGAGGATTTCCTCCGTTGCCGCCAGGTTTCCTCCTCGAGTGCGCCAGGAGGCGCTCGGTGAGTGGGGGGGTACTGTCATGTATTGTCATGTTGTGTCTTTCTGTCCTTTCCTTTCACCCTGTCTCCCTCTGCTGGTCGTATTAGGTTACCTTTTCTCCCCCGCTTTCCCCCAGCTGTTCCTTGTCTCCTCCTAACTACCCATTCACCCCGTTTCCCACCTGTTCCCTTTTTCCCTCTGATTAGGTCCCTATATCTCTCTCTGTTTCTGCTCCTGTCTTTGTCGGATTCTTGTTTGTTGTGTTTCATGCCTGAACCAGACTATCGTCATGTTTGCTGTAACCTTGTCCTGTCCTGTCGGAATCTGCCGGTCTATCTGAGCCTACCTATGTTTGGTTATTAAAGAAGCTCTGTTTAAGTTAGTTCGCTTTTGGGTCCTCATTCACTCACCGTAACATGTACGCCTATTTTAGATATTCCATAAAAAATCTGCCGTTTCCAACTACAATAGTCATTTACAACATTAACAATATCTACACTGTATTTCTGATCAATTTCATGTTATTGTAAATAGACAAAAAAAAAGCTTTTCTTTCAAAAACAAGGACATTTCTAAGTGACCCGCTCTTTTTAACGGTAGTGTACATGTACAGCTAACATTTACATTTAAACTGGATTTACAGTTTTTCTCAATTGCTACAACACTAAAACCCATTGGCTGAACAAAGTTCTCAGTTGCCTGGACTCATTTAGCTAATTATGCAGTCTGTTATCAATACCTTAAACCATTTCACATGGTAAAACACAATTTGCAGATCTCACTTAGACTTTTCAGCAAAACTCTAAACACATTCTCATTCTCAAAACATATTCTGCACTCTAATGCACATGTCATCCATACTGGTAAACACAAGTGGTAACAATCAAATACAAATAGAGAAGACATGTCATTGATTGAACACAACCACTCAAAATTGATTTAACCTGTTTCACATGATGCGACACAACCAATATAAGCCAGTTCAGAGAGCAAACAGGTTGTTGAAGGTGGAAAGGAGAAAGTCTGAGAATGGATAGAAGAAACAATGTGAGAGGACGAGTGCGTATGCGAGGTGGGCAACGAGGAGGAAGAGGAGGAGGAGGGCAAGAAAGAGGAAGAGGAGGACAAAGAGGAAGAGGAAGACAAAGAGTGGAAATATCTGATCAAATTCAAGCAACAGTTATAGACCATGTTCTTGTCCATGGACTGACAATGAGGGAAGCAGGACTTAGAGTGCAACCCAATTTGAGACGATTTTCTGTGTCCACCATAGTAAGGACATTCAGAGAAGAGAACAGGTACAGGATACTACTGTATTTTTGAAATTGCAAATTTACTGTACTACACTATATGCAGCTGTTTCAATAGACATTTGTAAAGTTAATCACTGTATGTATTGTACTGCATGAATATGTTTTGTAACTGCACAACTACTTTTTGTAGAATTGCAAGGCAGCCACATGCAGGTGGAAGGACAGCTATATTCACTCAGGACCAAGAGGCCGTTATAGTTGGCATGGTCCTTCAAGATAATGCAATACGACTCAGAGAAATCCAGGAACGAGTGATACAAGACAACACACACTTCCAGGGAATCGACAGTGTGAGCATTTCCACAATTGGCCGTGTCCTCCATCGTAACAGGATGCGAATGAAACAAGTATACAGAGTACCTTTTGAGTGCAACTCACCAAGGGTGAAAGAACTGCGAGCTCAGTATGTGCAAGTAAGTGTATTCAGAAATATTTACTGTAATCCAGATTGTCTACAGTACTAACACATACTATGTGAATGACATTACTCTTCAGTACATACATTGTATGTGAATCAGAAGCCTAATTGTACTCTACAGTATAGCACTGTCTCTGTATGACTTACAAAATCCTACATACAGTATATTGTATTTCTACACAGACAATATTTGACTTGGAATCCTTGGACAGACCCCATGAGTTCATCTTTGTCGATGAAGCAGGCTTCAATCTAACAAAGAGGAGAAGGAGAGGCCGAAACATGATTGGACAGCGGGCCATTGTTGAAGTCCCTGGTCAACGAGGTGGCAATGTCACAATCTGTGCTGCTATCAGCAACCATGGTGTTCTACATCACCATGTTACACTCGGGCCATATACAGTGCCTTGCGAAAGTATTCGGCCCCCTTGAACTTTGCGACCTTTTGCCACATTTCAGGCTTCAAACATAAAGATATAAAACTGTATTTTTTTTGTGAAGAATCAACAACAATCTTGAAGTGGAACGACATTTATTGGATATTTCAAACTTTTTTAACAAATCAAAAACTGAAAAATTGGGCGTGCAAAATTATTCAGCCCCCTTAAGTTAATACTTTGTAGCGCCACCTTTTGCTGCGATTACAGCTGTAAGTCGCTTGGGGTATGTCTCTATCAGTTTTGCACATCGAGAGACTGAAATTTTTTCCCATTCCTCCTTGCAAAACAGCTCGAGCTCAGTGAGGTTGGATGGAGAGCATTTGTGAACAGCAGTTTTCAGTTCTTTCCACAGATTCTCGATTGGATTCAGGTCTGGACTTTGACTTGGCCATTCTAACACCTGGATATGTTTATTTTTGAACCATTCCATTGTAGATTTTGCTTTATGTTTTGGATCATTGTCTTGTTGGAAGACAAATCTCCGTCCCAGTCTCAGGTCTTTTGCAGACTCCATCAGGTTTTCTTCCAGAATGTTCCTGTATTTGGCTCCATCCATCTTCCCATCAATTTTAACCATCTTCCCTGTCCCTGCTGAAGAAAAGCAGGCCCAAACCATGATGCTGCCACCACCATGTTTGACAGTGGGGATCGTGTGTTCAGCTGTGTTGCTTTTACGCCAAACATAACGCTTTGCATTGTTGCCAAAAAGTCCAATTTTGGTTTCATCTGACCAGAGCACCTTCTTCCACATGTTTGGTGTGTCTCCCAGGTGGCTTGTGGCAAACTTTAAACGACACTTTTTTATGGATATCTTTAAGAAATGGCTTTCTTCTTGCCACTCTTCCATAAAGGCCAGATTTGTGCAATATACAACTGATTGTTGTCCTATGGACAGAGTCTCCCACCTCAGCTGTAGATCTCTGCAGTTCATCTAGAGTGATCATGGCCCTCTTGGCTGCATCTCTGACCAGTCTTCTCCTTGTATGAGCTGAAAGTTTAGAGGGACGGCCAGGTCTTGGTAGATTTGCAGTGGTCTGATACTCCTTCCATTTCAATATTATCACTTGCACAGTGCTCCTTGGGATGTTTAAAGCTTGGGAAATCTTTTTGTATCCAAATCCGGCTTTAAACTTCTTCACAACAGTATCTCGGACCTGCCTGGTGTGTTCCTTGTTCTTCATGATGCTCTCTACGCTTTTAACGGACCTCTGAGACTATCACAGTGCAGGTGCATTTATACGGAGACTTGATTACACACAGGTGGATTGTATTTATCATCATTAGTCATTTAGGTCAACATTGGATCATTCAGAGATCCTCACTGAACTTCTGGAGAGAGTTTGCTGCACTGAAAGTAAAGGGGCTGAATAATTTTGCACGCCCAATTTTTCAGTTTTTGATTTGTTAAAAAAGTTTTAAATATCCAATAAATGTCATTCCACTTCATGATTGTGTCCCACTTGTTGTTGATTCTTCACAAAAAAATACAGTTTTATATCTTTATGTTTGAAGCCTGAAATGTGGCAAAAGGTCGCAAAGTTCAAGGGGGCCGAATACTTTCGCAAGGCACTGTAACACCCAGCACCTTCTAAGATTTACTGCCAATCTAAGATATATTTTATTTGAGCAGCAGGTTCAAGAGCAGCAGGGTCAAGAGCTAAATGAGAATCCCATTCCCACCTATGTGATAGTGTGGGACAATGTCAGTTTCCACCAAGCTGCTCAGGTAAGGGAATGGTTTAACATCAATGGGCAGTTTATGAACTTGAACCTCCCTCCATACTCGCCTTTCCTGAATCCGATTGAGGAGTTTTTCTCCTCTTGGAGATGGAAAGTGTATGATAGACAACCCAATACCAGAGTAAATCTGCTGCAAGCCATGGTTTTAGCCTGTGGTGATATAGGTGAGGAATCATGTCAGGGCTGGATACGCCACACAAGAGGCTTCTTCCCCTGTTTTCTCAGGAGGGACAATTTTGCTTGTGATGTCGACGAAGTGCTCTGGCCTGACCCAGCCCAAAGACAAGAAGAAGCACATTGATCACGTTTACTCCTTTTTTGTCCCTTTTAGTATTGTATATGTTACGGTGCGTGAATGAGGACCCAAAAGCGAATTAACTTAAACAGAGCTTCTTTAATTACCAAACATAGGTAGGCTCAGACGGACCGGCAGATTCCGACAGGACAAGACAAGGTTACAGCAAACATGACGACAGTCTGGTTCAGGCATGAAACACAACAAACAAGAATCCGACAAGGACAGGAACAAAAACAGAGAGAGATATAGGGACCTAATCAGAGGGAAAAAGGGAACAGGTGGGAAACGGGGTGACGAGGTGGTTAGGAGGAGACAAGGCACAGCTGGGGGAAAGAGAGGGAGAAAAGGTAACCTAACAACGACCAGCAGAGGGAGACAGGGTGAAGGGAAAGGACAAGACACAACATGACAGTACATGACAGTATACTGTAGTACAGTGCATTGTAGGCTGTATACTGTACAACGGCCAAATTGTATGGCCCTGGACATTGTGCTTTCTTATCCATGTATTAACAGTACTGACTTCTCAATAGATTTTGACTGGTTGCAGGTTCATATCAACAAAGAACAAGAATTACAGTATCACAGAGACAAAGGACAAGTTTGTGAGATGCAGGGTACAGTACTGTAAAAATGGGGGTACAAGGAGGAAGAACAAAAAACAAAATTGCAAAGAGCAAAGCAGAGTAGTAATTTCTGATCAATTTTGAGCTACTATGATAGAACACGTTCATCGAAAGACAATGACGGAAAAATTAATATTTTTTATTTTTTCGGTGTGTTGTTTACTGACTGCTTGAGAGTGTAAATCATTTTGTTCACTTTGTTTATGATTTGAGAGCCGTGTTTGATTTTGAACACAGGTAAAACTGTTTTGAGGCGAATGTTTCATTTTGCGAGAGGAGTCAGAGGTTATGTAAATAGTGCCTGAAGATGAGGTTTTGTGTTGAAAGTTTTCAGGAAATGGAGCAAGGCTTCAGAAATTGTGTTTTAGCAATTGAGAAAAACTGTAACTATTTTACATAGGAGTGAGTACCTGCTCCAGGTGTAGTTGGGGTGTGGGTTGCTGTCTGCTACACAAAGGAATACTGTGGCTTTAGAGGCCTCACTAAGGGTCATGTTCACTGTCTGAGGTGGATCTGAGAGAGAGAGAGAGAGAGAGAGAGAGAGAGAGAGAGAGAGAGAGTGTGTCAGGCTATAGGGAGAAAGACTGAGACATAGCAGTGTGGTGCCAGGACAACCTCTCCCTCAATGTCAGTAAGCCCAAGGAGTTGATCGTGGACTATAAGAGAAAGAAGGAAGATCACGCCCCCATCCACATCGACAGGGCTGTTGTGGAATGGGTCGAGAGCTTTAAGTTCCTTGACGTCCACATCAGTAATGACTTAACATGGTCGACACACACCCACGAAGAGAAAGGGCCCTCAGATCCTCAAAAAGTTTTACATTGAGAGCATCTTGACTGGCTGCATCACCTCTTGGTATGGCAATTGAACTGCGCTTGAAAGTAAAGAGCTAAAAAAGGTGGTGCGGACTCTACATTAGGCGGTGTGAGAGGCAGCCCCGAACAATTGCCAAAGAGTTCAGCCACCCAAGCCATAGACTGTTCACTCTGCTACCGCCCAGCAAACGGTACTGGAGCATCGGCTCTCAGACCAACAGGCTCAGAGACAGCTTCTACCCCAAGCAATAAGACTATTAAATAGCCACTGCTGAATAGTCAATTAATGGTACACAAACTATCTGCCCTTACTATTTTGATCTGACCCTACGCACACTCACTAGACTTTATATACAGTACACACTCACTCACACACCCACACTACACTGTTACTCCCACACACATCCCTCACACATTCAAACACTACATATGCACACACACACACATAACAAAGATGTGTACCAACACAGAAACACACACACACACTTCTACACATCATTTTCTGCAGCAACTCTGTTCCTTCTTTTACTCTTATTATTATCTCTCCTGATGCCTAGTCACTTTACCTTGCCTTCATGTACATATCTACATCAACTACCTGTACTTCTGCACATTGATCTGGTACTGGTACTTCCTGTAAATAGCCCCATTGTTGTATATTGTTTTGTATTTCTCTTGTGTTTGTTACTAATTTATTTATTACAATGCTTTTTTAAACTCTGCATCGTTGGGAAAGGTTTGTAAGCAAGCATTTCACTTTAAAGTCTACACCAGTTGAGTTCAAATCAAATTTTATTGGTCACATACAAATGTTTACCAGATGTTATTGCGGGTGTAGCGAAATGCTTGTAAATTCGACATATTTGATTTGATAGAGAGAGACATTGAGAGAGACAGCGAGTGAAAGAGAGACATCGAGGTGGTTACAGCTACTGCAGATATAGAATGTAAATAGACCTACACTCACACACCCATACCAAGGCAGATATATGACACCCATAACAATGACTCTACAGTCTCTGAGCAGTAGGTGGAACTTAAAACCTTTTAAGGATTAGCCCCTTTTTTCAAATTTTCGCCTAAAATGACATACCCAAATCTAACTGCCTATAGCTCAGGCCCTGAAGCAAGGATATGCATATTCTTGGTACCATTTGAAAGGAAACACTCATGGAAATATGAAAGGAATGTAGTAAAATATAACAATAGGTCTGGAAAAAAGATAAAACAAAGAAAAAATCAACTGTTCTTTTTTTTGTACCATCATCATTTTTTGTACCATCATCATTTTTTGTACCATCATCATTTTTTGTACCATCATCATTTTTTGTACCATCATCATTTTTTGTACCATCATCATTTTTTGTACCATCATCATTTTTGTACCATCATCATTTTTTGTACCATCATCATTTTTTGTACGATCATAATTTTTTGTACGATCATAATTTTTTGAACCATCATAATTTTTTGAACCATCATCTAAAGGCCATAATGTAAGAGTAGACAGTCACCAATGATCAATGTGGAACTATACATGAAAGAACAACCCAAACACACACAGCCCGTCATGTGAAACTTATCCAAATGCTCATGTTACATGATCAACACACTTTAAATAAACCCTTTCATGTTTTCTATCTGGTCAATTGCAATATACATCATTAGTAGCTACACATTTACTGTACTGGAGGTATGGGCAATCAAGTTTTAACAGGTTTTAGCTCACCATGATGAGAGGTACATGCATCTCAGGATTTAAGTCTCACACACACCCAAAATCAGTTTTTCAGCTTCACCAGTTCCACTGAAAAGTATTCACAGCCCAGTGATTATGCCGTTAAGGAATGCTGGATATAGTGGTGTATTCTTTATATTTCAGCATTTGTTGCACCATTAGGGAAACTATGGGTGCTTCTCCTGTTTACTGCTTGAGAAAGAGGATACACTCTTAGAAATAAAGATTCTAAGTACAAAGACATAGGGTTCGTGTCCCCACAAGTCATTAAAACTCGTTTTTAAACCACTCCACAAATTTCTTGTGAACAAACTATAGTTTTGGCAAGTTGGTTAGGACATCTACTTTGTGCATGACACAAGTAATTTTTTACAACAATTGTTTATGGACAGATGATTTCACTTATAATTCACTGTATCACAATTCCAGTGGGTCAGACGAATGAAAACGCTAAGTTGACTGTGCCTTTAAACAACTTGGAAAATTCCAGAAGATGACGTCATGCCTTTAGAAGCTTCGATTAGGCTAATTGACATCATTTGAGTCAATTGGAGGTGTACCTGTGGATGTATTTCAAGGCATACCTTCAAACTCAGTACCTCTTTGCTTGACATCATGGAAAAATCTAAAGAAATCAGACAATTGTAGACCTCCACAAGTCTGGTTCATTCTTGGGAGCAATTTCCAAACGCCTGAAGGTACCACGTTGATCCGTACAAACAAACGTGTGCAAGTAAAAACACCATGGGACCACGCAGCCGTCATACCGCTCAGGAAGGAGACGTGTTCTGTCTCCTAGAGATGAACGTACTTTGGTTGCGAAAAGTGCAAATCAATCCCAGAACAACAGCAAAGGACCTTGTGAAGATTCTGGAGGAAACAGGTACAAAAGTATCTATATCCACAGTAAAACGAGTCCTATATCGACATAACCTGAAAGGCCACTCAACAACAGGGAAGCCACTGCTCCAAAACCACCATATAAAAGCCAGACTACGGTTTGCAACTGCACCTGGGGATGAAGATCACACTTTTTGGAGGAATGTCCTCTGGTCTGATGAAACAAAACTAGAACTGTTTAGCCATAATGACCATCATTCTGTTTGGAAGAAAAAGGGGGAGGCTTCCAAGCCGAAGAACACCATCCAAACCGTGAAGAATGGGGGTGGCAGCATCATATTGTGGGGGTGCTTTGCTGCAGGAGGGACTGGTGCACTTCACAAAATAGATCTCATCATTTAGCAGGAAAATGTTGTTGATATATTGAAGCAACATCTCAAGACATCAGTCAGGAAGTTAAATCTTGATTGCAAATGGGTCCTCAAATGGACAATGACCCCAAGCATACTTCCTTCCAAAGTTGTCGCAAAATGGCTTAAGGACAACAAAGTCAAGGTATTGGAGTGTCCATCACAAAGCCACAAATTTGCAGGCAGAACTGCAAAAGTGTGTGCGAGCAAGGAGGCCAACAAACCTGACTCAGTTACACCAGCTCTGTCAGGGGGAATGGGCCAAAATTCCCCCAACTTATTGTGGGAAGCTTGTGGAAGGCTACCCAAAACGTTTGACCCAAGTTAAACAATTGAAAGGCAATGCTACTATACACTAATTGAGTGTATGTAAACTTCTGACCCACTGGGAATGTGATGAAAGAAATAAAAGCTGAAATAAATAATTCTCTCTACTATTATTCTCACATTTCACATTCTTAAAATAAAGGGATCCTAACTGACGTAAAACAGGAAAATGTTTGCTGGGATTAAATGTCAGGAATTTTGAAAAAATTAGTTTAAATGTACTTGGCTAAGGTGTATGTAAACTTCTGACTTCAACTGTATATAGAGTGTGTTAACAGGGTTTTAGGCCACCACGACCTGCCAGGACAGCTTCAATGCGCCTTCGCATCGATACTAAGAATGGACTTAGTGCTCAGAGTAACAGCATATTAATAAATGTAGGAACTTGGCCGGAGGCTTAGCTACTAGCATTCAGTCCAGAAACAGTGACTTATTTGAGAGAAAGAGTTTCAATGTCCGTTATCTGATATCTCTTTGTCTTGATAGTTCTTTTTACAGTTTTTTGTTTTCATCAATCTCTCTGTATCACCCCTCTGTCACTGGTTACACGTTGCAAAGGGAAACTTCCCATCTCCGGGGAACAGAGTAATGTGAGGGAGTCATGTTTTTGTTGTGTATGCACTGTACTTTTGAATTCTGTGTGTTCTTTTGTATTTTCTGCTAGCCTTCTGGCCAGGTCTCCCTTTTCTGAACCCAAATGGGACTTTCTGGCTAAATAAAGGTTAAATAAAAAATATTATAAAAGTAGCAATTCTTTACATACTGCACACAACACGTAAACATATAATTATAATAATATAGAATAATAATAATGATAATAATATAATAATACTATAATAATAGGTAGACTCAGTCACAAACTTCTGAATGATTTTTAACAGTTTACAATATGTTCAAAAGCACTGAAACTAAAGAGTAGTTAAAAATATATTCTCAGGAAGGAAACAACTGCTAACCGTCTAGCAGATGTTCAAAAATATCATTATTTATCTCTGATGCAAGTTTGGTGGTTGCAACCAAACTGTGGTTTTCACTGACTTCCTTCTTCTTTCTTCTTCTCCTTTTTTGAGTGGTCATACAGCTACTGTTCACTGCAGTGCCTGGTCACTAGAGATATTGGATTATTTTAAATTTCACTGAACGAAATGCATATCCCACTCAGAATAGTATAGGATTAATTAGCATCCAACCAATCAGTATGTGTGAATAAAACCAACACAAAGAAATGTACACTAGTAATGTACACACACACCACCCACTGCCACTACCACCCATAAACCAACAGACATGTCTCTTCTTGTTGATTAAAAGGCAGAAGTGCACACTAGGTTAACCTTTAGGAATGCTTTAACTTGATAAGAATTAATGTATTTTGGAAGATTGGGTTGGGAGGAAGTTGAGGCTAAAACAGTTCATGGATCAGAGGAGGGAATTAATCTGCCCGGAACCCCCATGTGGTCTATAAGACCCACTCCCATATCATCAATCAAGCAGACAGAACAGAGCCACAACGACCAGGAAACCGCTTGCCCCTGTGTGTTTCTAGTTCCAAGGCTGAAATACAAGGACTTTGCATGAAGCAAAGCAAGGCCTTGTGAAAATTGTGTGTACATTTTGAACAAGACATGACATAACAGTCTCTTTCTAACCTGCATTCTAACAATTAACTTAGTGAAAATATCTGCATTGTAACTAGACCTGCATTCTAGCTAATAATATAGGGAAAATAACTGCATTATAACTACTAACTACCTACAGTAACTACTGGTGATCAAAGAATGCCATGCTACACTAATACTAGGCTAAAAAAAAACAAATAACAGGGTTTATCAGAGATAGGGTTAATGCATGGATCATAAGGCAGCTGTTAGTGGAGCTTCTGTCCCCAGTGGCTCAGTAGCCATGGGTGGCAGGTAGCCTAGTGGTTAGAGCGTTGGACTAGTAACTGAAAGGTTGCAAGATCAAATCCCAGAACCGACAAGATAAAAATCTGTTGTTCTTGCCCCTGAACAAGGCAGTTAACTCACTGTTCTGGTTTATCATTGAAAATAAGAATGTGTTCTTAACTGACATGCCTAGTTAGGTAAAAAAAAAAAAAACTAGCCACACCTTTGGTTTCGGTTCCTTTTATCCCTGTACCAGACCCCATAAGGCTGCATAATATGAAGGAATTCATTTTAGAGCAGCTGCAAGAACCACCATCAGCCAGGGTTTGTCTAGTCATTACTGACAATATTCTCCATTTGCACATGTTATTTAGATTATACCTGACCTCCTTTTAGTTGGATTCAACATGCACCATATACACTGCTCAAAAAAATAAAGGGATCACTTAAACAACACAATGTAACTCCAAGTCAATCACACTTCTGTGAAATCAAACTGTCCACTTAGGAAGCAACACTGATTGACAATAAATTTCACATGCTGTTGTGCAAATGGAATAGACAACAGGTGGAAATTACAGGCAATTAGCAAGACACCCCCAATAAAGGAGTGGACCACTTCTCAGTTCCTATGCTTCCTGGCTGATGTTTTGGTCACTTTTGAATGCTGGCGGTGCTTTCACTCTAGTGGTAGCATGAGACAGAGTCTACAACCCACACAAGTGGCTCAAGTAGTGCAGCTCATCCAGGATGGCACATCAATGCGAGCTGTGGCCAGAAGGTTGGCTGTGTCTGTCAGCGTAGTGTCCAGAGCATGGGGGCGCTACCAGGAGGCAGGCCAGTACATCAGGAGACGTGGAGGAGGCCGTAGGAGGGCAACAACCCAGCAGCAGGACCGCTACCTCTGCCTTTGTGCAAGGAGGAGCAGGAGGAGCACTGCCAGAGCCCTGCAAAATGACCTCCAGCAGGCCACAAATTTGCATTGGTCTGCTCAAACGGTCAGAAACAGACTCCATGAGGGTGGTATGAGGGCCCGACGTCCACAGGTGGGGGTTGTGCTTACAGCACAACACCGTGCAGGACGTTTGGCATTTGCCAGAGAACACCAAGATTGTCAAATTCGCCATTGGCGCCCTGTGCTCTTCACAGATGAAAGCAGGTTCACACTAAGCACATGTGACAGACGTGACAGAGTCTGGAGATGTCGTGGAGAACGTTCTGCTGCATGCAACATCCTCCAGCATGACCGGTTTGGTGGTGGGTCAGTCATAGTGTGGGGTGGTATTTCTTTGGGGGTCCACACAGCCCTCCATGTGCTCGCCAGAGGTAGCCTGACTGCCGTTAGGTACCGAGATGAGATCCTCAGACCCCTTGTGAGACCATATGCTGGTGCGGTTGGCCCTGGGTTCCTCATGTGGCTGGAGTGTATCAGCAGTTCCTGCAAGAGGAAGGCATTGATGCTATGGACTGGCCCGCCCGTTCCCCAGACCTGAATCCAATTGAGCACATCTGGGACATCATGTCTCGCTCCATCCACCAACGCCACATTGCACCACAGACTGTCCAGGAGTTGGCGGATGCTTTAGTCCAGGTCTGGGAGGAGATCCCTCAGGAGACCATCCGCAACCTCATCAGGAGCATGCCCAGGCGTTGTAGGGAGGTCATACAGGCACATGGAGGCCCCACACACTACTGAGCCTCATTTTGACTTGTGTTAAGGACATTACATCAAAGTTGGATCAGCCTGTAGTGTTGTTTTCAACTTTAATTTTGAGTGTGACTCCAAATCCAGACCTCCATGGGTTGATAAATTTGATTTCCATTGATCATTTTGTGTGATTTTGTTGTCAGCACATTCAACTATGTAAAGAAAAAAGTATTTAATAAGAATATTTCATTCATTCAGATCTAGGATGTGTTATTTTAGTGTTCCCTTTATTTTTTTGAGCAGTGCATATACATAAAGGAAAGTTGTTGTTCCCACTGAAGCAACAATGCCCCTCCACCACGGCAAGGCAAAGTCCATGAGAGGGGAACAAAAAACGGAAAAGAGGACCAGCACTATTTAAAGCTGTGGTGGAGGGGCCAAGCTGAGGTTTCTAATGTCACAGAGAATCCTGCATAGGGTCCCTGTTCATTAGGCTCCCAAGTGGCACAGTGGTCTAAGACACTGCATCTCAGTGCTAGAGAGGTCACTACAGACAACCTGTTTTAAATCCAGACTGTATCACAACTGGCTGTGATTGGGAGTCCCATAGGGCGTCGCACAATTTTCCCAGCGTTGTCCGAGTTTGGCCGGTGTAGGCCGTCATTGTAAATAAGAATTTGTTCTTAAGTCACTTGCCTAGTTAAATACATATTTTTTTAAAGTTGGAGAATGTGCCTGTTCTTGCAAATGGCTGTAGCGTTGGAGAATGTGCAGACTGGAATTCTTCCCCCACATAGTGCATGTCTGCGCTTCTTCTGGCATCTGTTCTCAGGCTGTCCAGTGATTTCTTTAAAAAAAGCACAACAATCATACCTCATGAATAGACAAGACCTCAAACAAGATATAAATCATGTTAAAAATACAAAATAATAATAAAAATAATGTGTGTTCCTTACATCACGTTACTTCTCCCTTATCCACCTTCCTGGTTTGGAGTGTTAGAACCCAGACGTCCCAGGTTCATCTTCCTCAACCTTGTCATCAGACATTATAACATTATTATTGCATACCAAAAGGTGGCTGATGAGATAGGTTAATCACACAACAATGGTGGACTTCAACATAGTCACATACCTGTGGTGGTGCCTGGAACTGGTTATTGGCAATGATTGGACTCCTAGAAAATCGTCAAGAAAAAAATATAATCTGAATTTGATCCAAATCCATATATGATCATCAAATGAAAACTATTTTTTTTCATAATGGAACGTTTTGTTCATAATATTACAATAGTTGATATTACCAAGGAAACTGTCCGTATTTGTACCGGTACCACATGAGTGCAGCCGCAGCAACAATCAGACAGAGAATGACTAGAATGAGTAGAACCCAACAGGCAGCAGAGGTCTCTGTGAGGAGAGAGGAGACCGTTAATATAAGAAACAGTCTGTATTTATAATGACATGTAATCATGTTGCCCTAGGAAACATAATGGCTCTGATGCAAACACTTTCCTGCAGAAAACAAAGAGATAATACTACAGTCGTGGCCAAAAGTTTTGAGAATGGCACAAATATTAATTTTCACAAGGTCTGCTGCCTCATTTTGTTTGATGGCAATTTGCATATACTCCAAAATGTTACGACGAGTGATCAGATGAATTGCAATTAATTACGAAGTCCCTCTTTCCATGCTAATTAATCCCCCCAAAAAATTCCACTGCATTTCAGCCCTGCCACAAATGGACCAGCTGACATCATGTCAGTGATTATCTCATTAACACAGGTTGAGTGTTGACAAGGACAAGATTGGAGATCACTCTGTCATGCTGATTGAGTTTGAATAACAGACTGGAAGCTTCAAAAGGAGGGTGAGGCTTTGAATCATTGTTCTTCCTCTGTCAATTATGGTTACCTGCAAGGAAACACGTGCTGTCATCATTGCTTTGCACAAAAAGGGCTTCACTGTCACACCCTGACCATAGTTTGCTTTGTATGTTTCTATGTTTTGTTTGGTCAGGGTGTGATCTGACTGGGCATTCTATGTTGGATGTCTTGTTTGTCTGTTTCTGTGTTTGGGCCTGATATGGTTCTCAATCAGAGGCAGGTGTTAGTCATTGTCTCTGATTGGGAGCCATATTTAGGTAGCCTGTTTTGTGCTGTGTTGGGTTGGGTTTTGTGGGTGGTTGTCTCCTGTGTCAGTGTTTGTACCACACGGGACTGTTTCGGGTTTTCACCTTTCTTGTTTTGTAGTTTATTCATGTATAGTTTCATTATTAAAGAACCATGAATTATAACCACGCTGTATTTTGGTCCGCCTCTCCTTCCCAGGAAGAATCCCGTTACATTCACTGGCAAGGATATTGCTGCCAGTAAGATTGCACCTAAATCAACCATTTATCGGATCATCAAGAACTTTAAGAGAGCGATTCAATTGTTGTGAAGAAGGTTTCAGAGTGCCCAAGAAAGTCCAACAAGCGCCAGGACCGTCTCCTAAATTTGATTCAGCTGCGGGATCGGGGCACCACCAGTACAGAGCTTGCTCAGGAAGGGCAGCCTGCACGTGTGAGTGCATCAGCACGCACAGTGAGGTAAAGACTTTTGGAGGATGGCCTGCTGTCAAGAAGGGCAGCAAAAAAGCCACTTCTCTCCAGGAAAAACATCAGGGACAGACTGATATTCTGCAAAAGGTACAGGGATTGGACTGCTGAGGACTGGGGTAAAGTCATTTTCTCTGATGAATGCCCTATCCGATTGTTTGGGGCATCCGGAAAAAAGCTTGTCTGGAGAAGACAAGGTGAGCGCTACCATCAGTCCTGTGTCATGCCAACAGTAAAGAATCCTGAGACCATTCATGTGTGGGTTTGCTTCTCAGCCAAGGGAGTGAGCTCACTCACAATTTTGTCTAAGAACACAGCCACGAATAAAGAATGGTACCAACACATCCTCCGAGAGCAACTTCTCCCAGCCATCCAGGAACAGTTTGGTGACGAATAATGCCTTTTCCAGCATGATAGAGCACCTTGCCATAAGGCAAAAGTGATAACTAAGTGGCTCGGGGAACAAAACATTGATATTTTGGGTCCATGGCCAGAAAACTCCCCAGACCTTAATCCCATTGAGAACTTGTGATCAATCCTCAAGAGGCGGGTGGACAAACAAAAACCCACAAATTCTGACAACCAAACATTGATTATGCAAGAATGGGCTGCCATCAGTCAGGATGTGGCCCAGAAGTTAGTTGACAGCATGCCAGGGTGGATTGCAGACGTCTTGAAAAAGAAGGGTCAACACTGCAAATATTTACTCTTTGCATCAACTTCATGTAATTGTCAATAAAAGCATTTGACACTTATGAAAGGATTATAATTATACTTCAGTATTCCATAGTAACATCTGACAAAAACATCTAAAGACACTGAAGCAGCCAACTTTGTGGAAATCAATATTTGTGTCATTCTCAAAACTTTCGGCCATGACTGTAGGTTAAACGACATGTACATATGCAGTAAGAGATAAGTGTGTATCATGACCATCTTAGTTAGTGGTTATACAGTACCTTCCTGTAGAAAGGGTAATGAGGCCATAAGTCTGATATTAACACATGCAGTGAAAGATAAGTGAACATCTGGCTCAACTTTGTAATCCATGCTACATCACATTTCTCAACCTCAAATATGTGTTTCATGTGTATACCAGGAAAGCCTGTATATTTATCAGACAAATTTCCCTATGGGACAATAAAGTATTCAATAAATCAGGCAATCAATCAATTATAAGCAAGTAGTGTGTGTGTGTGTGTGTGTGTGTGTGTGTGTGTCTCAGGTGCATCTCACCAGAGGATATGTGTACATTGAGGGAACCAGTTGCTCGTCCGTGGGGGTTGGAGGCCTCACAGACATAGAGACCATTCAGCTCAGAGTTGAGACTGAGGAAGTGCAGTATGTCTCCCTCTGCTCTCACTGAAGACCCAGGCCATGGCTGGGCCACTCTGAGGGGGAGAGAGGAGGAGAGGGGCTGAGTATATGTGTGTGACTGTATGTGTGTGTGTGTGTGTGTGTGTGTGTTAAAGACAAAGGCATGATTTGACTGCCAGCATAATTCAACAACTGTCCTTTCGCTTATTTAGATCTCATGTCTTAACATGTGCAGATAACATTTACATTTAAACTGGTATGAAATTGTTTACATAGGAGTAAGTACCTGCTCCAGGTGTAGTTGGGGTGTGGGTTGCCATCTGCTACACATAGTAAGACTGTGTCTTTAGAGGCCTCACTAAAGGTAACGTTCACTGTCTGAGGTGAGAGAGAGAGAGAGAGAGAGAGAGAGAGAGAGAGAGAGAGAGAGAGAGAGAGAGAGAGAGAGAGAGAGAGAGAGAGAGAGAGAGAGAGAGAGAGAGAGAGAGAGAGAGAGAGAGAGAGAGAGAGAGAGAGAGAGAGAGAGAGAGAGAGAGAGAGAGAGAGAGAGAGAGAGAGAGAGAGAGAGAGAGAGAGAGAGAGAGAGAGAGAGAGAGAGAGAGAGAGAGAGAGAGAGAGAGAGAGAGAGAGAGAGAGAGAGAGAGAGAGAGAGAGAGAGAGAGAGAGAGAGAGAGAGAGAGAGAGAGAGAGAGAGAGAGAGAGAGAGAGAGAGAGAGTGTCAGCCTGCCATGGAGGAGGTCAAAGACTTAGCAGTGTGGTGACAAAGGAGTTGTTTGTGGACTATAGGAGAAAGAGGGGAGAGCACTTCCATCCACATCGACGAGGCAGTTGTGGAGTGGGTCGAGACTTTTAAATTCTTTGGCGTCCACATCTGTAAGTACTTAACATGGTCCACACTCACCCGCACAGTCCTGAAGAGAATGGGACCTCAGATCCTCAAAAAAATGATATAGCTGCATCATCGCTTGGTATGGCAATTCCACTGCCCTTGACCGCAAAGCGCTACAAAAGTTGATGCAGACAGCCCAGTACATCACAGGGGCCGAGCTCCCTGCCATCCAGGATCTCTATAGCAAGTGGTCCCAGAGGAAGACCTGAAAAATTGCAAAAGAGTCCAGCCACCCTAACCATAGACTGTTCACTCTGCTACCGTCCGGTAAACGGTACCGGAGCATCGGCTCTAGGACCAACAGGCTCAGAGACAGCTTCTACCCCCAAACCATAAGGCTGCTAAATAATCAATTATGGTACCTAAACTATCTGTACTGACTCTACACTTTACATATACAGTGCCTTTCGAAAGTATTCGGCCCCCTTGAACTTTGCGACCTTTTGCAACATTTCAGGCTTCAAACATAAAGATATAAAACTGTATTTTTTTGTGAAGAATCAACAACAAGTGGGACACAATCATGAAGTGGAACGACATTTATTGGATATTTCAAACTTTTTTAACAAATCAAAAACTGAAAAATTGGGCGTGCAAAATTATTCAGCCCCTTTACTTTCAGTGCAGCAAACTCTCTCCAGAAGTTCAGTGAGGATCTCTGAATGATCCAATGTTGACCTAAATGACTAATGATGATAAATACAATCCACCTGTGTGTAATCAAGTCTCCGTATAAATGCACCTGCACTGTGATAGCCTCAGAGGTCCGTTAAAAGCGCAGAGAGCATCATGAAGAACAAGGAACACACCAGGCAGGTCCGAGATACTGTTGTGAAGAAGTTTAAAGCCGGATTTGGATACAAAAAGATTTCCCAAGCTTTAAACATCCCAAGGAGCACTGTGCAAGCGATAATATTGAAATGGAAGGAGTATCAGACCACTGCAAATCTACCAAGACCTGGCCGTCCCTCTAAACTTTCAGCTCATACAAGGAGAAGACTGATCAGAGATGCAGCCAAGAGGCCCATGATCACTCTGGATGAACTACAGAGATCTACAGCTGAGGTGGGAGACTCTGTCCATAGGACAACAATCAGTCGTATATTCCACAAATCTGGCCTTTATGGAAGAGTGGCAAGAAGAAAGCCATTTCTTAAAGATATCCATAAAAAGTGTAGTTTAAAGTTTGCCACAAGCCACCTGGGAGACACACCAAACATGTGGAAGAAGGTGCTCTGGTGAGATGAAACCAAAATTTAACTTTTTGGCAACAATGCAAAACGTTATGTTTGGTGTAAAAGCAACACAGCTGAACACACCATCCCCACTGTCAAACATGGTGGTGGCAGCATCATGGTTTGGGCCTGCTTTTCTTCAGCAGGGACAGGGAAGATGGTTAAAATTGATGGGAAGATGGATGGAGCCAAATACAGGACCATTCTGGAAGAAAACCTGACGGAGTCTGCAAAAGACCTGAGACTGGGACGGAGATTTGTCTTCCAACAAGACAATGATCCAAAACATAAAGCAAAATCTACAATGGAATGGTTCAAAAATAAACATATCCAGGTGTTAGAATGGCCAAGTCAAAGTCCAGACCTGAATCCAATCGAGAATCAGTGGAAAGAACTGAAAACTGCTGTTCACAAATGCTCTCCATCCAATCTCACTGAGCTCGAGCTGTTTTGCAAGGAGGAATGGGAAAAAATGTCAGTCTCTCGATGTGCAAAAACTGATAGAGACATACCCCAAGCGACTTACAGCTGTAATCGCAGCAAAATGTGGCGCTACAAAGTATTAACTTAAGGGGGCTGAATAATTTTGCACGCCCAATTTTTCAGTTTTTGATTTGTTACAAAAGTTTGAAATATCCAATAAATGTCGTTCCACTTCATGATTGTGTCCCACTTGTTGTTGATTCTTCACAAAAAAATACAGTTTTATATCTTTATGTTTGAAGCCTGAAATGTGGCAAAAGGTCGCAAAGTTCAAGGGGGCCGAATACTTTCGCAAGGCACTGTACACTGACCTGATATATACTGACCCTACGCACACTCACTAGACTATTTATACACACCATATACACACTCACTTATACACCCACACTACACTGTCACTCCCAGACAAATCCATCACACATTCAAACACTAAATATGCACACACACACACACAACACACACGCATACTGACACAACACAAACACACAAATACAGACGGACACTCACACACTAACATACACACACAGGCTTTTACACATCATTTGCTGCTGCTACTCTGTTCTTTATTTTACTATTATTATTACTATCATGATGCCTAGTCACTTGACCCTGTTTTCATGTACATATCTACTTCAACTACCTCGTACCTCTGCACATTGATCTGGTACTGGTACTCCTTGCATATAGCTCCTTTCTTGCGTATTTTATTTTATTCCTCTTGTGTTAGTTACTATTGAATTTATTTTTTAAACTCTGCATCGTTGGGAAAGGATTTTAAGCAAGCATTTCACTGTAAAGTCTATACCAGTTGTAGTCGGAGTATGTGATAAGCAACATTTAATTTTCTTTGATTTGAGAGACAGAGAAAGAGAACAGAGAGGTGATTACAGTTACTGCAGGTATAGAATGTAAAAAGACCTACACTCACACACCAATACCAAGACAGCTATATTACAACTATAACAACGACAGGAGTGGAACTTTAATCCACATATTTTAACATTTTAATTTAACCATTGTTTAACGAGACAAGTCAGTTAATAACAAATTCTTATTCACAATTACGGCCTAAGAACAGTGGGTTAACTGCCTTGTTCAGGGACAGAAGGACAGATGTTTACCTTGTCAGCTCAGGGATTCAATCTAGCAACCTTTCGGTTACTGGCCCAAAGCTCAGATGAGGCAAAACCTTGTCTTCCTTCATTTCAGTTTGATTACTTGCAGTAGAGGAGCGGTACAATGAAAGCCTTGTAAAGGTCCATACCACTCTGTGCCTCAGAACTATGTTTAAGCTAAAGAAAATAACAGTTGTTACGGGCTAGATCAAATGCTTTCCTCTGTGCAAATGGTTTTACCTGGAACCTAAAAGGGTTCTACCTGGAACCAAATGGGTTATACCTGGATCTAATAGGCCGTTATTCAAAAGGTTATCTTCAAAGGGTTCTCCTGTTGGTTTTCTAAGAGTGTATAGACAGACATAGTGTCACGCCCTGACCATAGAGAGCCATTGGTTCTCTATGGTGTTGTAGGTCAGGGCGTGACAAGGGGGGTGTTCTAGTTTTGCTATTTCTATGTTGGTGTACTTGGTATGGTTCCCAATTAGAAGCAGCTGATTATCGTTGTCTCTAATTGGGGATCATACTTAAGTTCTCCAATGTTCCCACCTGGGTTCTGGGATATTGTTTTGTTTATGCGCATGTAGCACCACTGATGTCATGGTTCGTTTATTGTTTTGTTTGGAAATTTCACTTTATTAAAAGATGTGGAACTTTAATCACGCTGCGCCTTGGTCTGTCTCTCCTCACGACCGTGACACATGGACTGGTTAGAGGGGCTACTAGGCTACAGCCAGTGAAGACCGTGAGACTCTATACGTACAGTGGATGTCTATGGTCTATAACATTGATAGTGGAATATAAATGCACAGTGGATGTCGATAGTGTAGGAGAGTGGTAGTAGAATATATTTACAATGTCTGTCTATAGGGCAGTAGTAGTGGAGCATATACTTACAGTGGATGTCTATGGTGTAGTTGTAGCTCCTTTCTGTTGCCAGGGCAGACTGGTTGACCACACACTGGATCTGCTGCTGATTGGCTGCTCTGGTTGGCACCCCGAGCAGGTGGCTGAGGACTGTGGTGGTGCCGTTGGCGTGCTGGGTGGAGTTAGTCACTATCTTCATCAAACTGCCAATTGTACCTGTCTGCCACTTTACATCTGCCTGTGGCTTGGCACCAGCAGCCACACAGGTTGCCAAGACAACCTCATTCTTCCCAATGACAGGAGGAACATCAACTGTCACACTCACTACTGGAGGAACTATGACCAGAACACAAACCAACAGAGAACAGAAAACATGAACAAGTCACTCCTTATAATTGTTTTATTTTATTTTTACTTCACCTTTATTTAACCAGGTAGGCCAGTTGAGAACAAGTTCTCATTTACAACTGCGACCTGGCCAAGATAAATGTGGAACTATACATGAAAGAACAACCCAAACACACACAGCCCGTCATGTGAAACTTATCCAAATGCTCATGTTACATGACCAACATACTTTAAATAAACCCTTTAATGTTCTCTATCTGGCCAATTGCAATATACATAATTAATAGCTACACATGTACTGTACTGGAGGTATGGGCAATCATGTTTTAACAGGTTTTAGCTCACCATGATGAGAGGTTCTTGCACCTGAGGTATTAAGTTTCACACATATCACAACATCTGTTTTTCAGCTTCACCAGTCCCACTGAAAAGCATTCACAGCCCAGTGATTATGCCGTTAAGGAATGCAGGATACAGTGGTGTATTCTATATATTCCAACATCTTTTCCACCATTGTTGAAACTATTGACGCCTGTACTCTTCTGGTTACAGTTTGAGTAAGAGGATACACTCTCAGAAAGGAAGTTGCTAAGTACAACCACATAGGGTTCTTTGGTTTGTCCCCATACAGGATCCCTTTTTGGTGCTGGGTAGAACCCTTTGCAGAGTCTAGAATAATAATTAGAAATTAGAATAGGATCTCTATGGGTTCTTCATAGATCCCCCTCTAAATGATTCTGCCTAGAACCCTCTATATATGGTAGTAGAATATAATTACAATGTTTGTCTATAGGGCAGTAGTAGTGGAGTTTCAAATGTTTTATTGTCACATACACCAGATAATTGCAGTGAAATGTGTTGTTTTACAGCGTCAGCCAAAGTAGTACAGCATCAATTAGGGTTAATGTCACGGATACCCCGGTACTGCTGCTCATTCCGTGAACCAGCTCCGGAGGTCTACGTCACCGGCTTTCTAGCCATCATTGAATTGGATTCATTACCACCAAGACCGGACTGTCTCATTACGCACACCTGGTTCCCATTTCCCCTGATTAGTATGTTACATATGTGCCCTCTGTGCCCCATTGTCCTTGTTGATTATTGTTACCATGTCTGTTGGTTCTGTGAGCACCTGTGCAATGTATTGGCTTTTGTGCTACAGTGCCTTGCGAAAGTATTCGGCCCACTTGAACTTTGCGACCTTTTGCCACATTTCAGGCTTCAAACATAAAGATATAAAACTGTATTTTTTTGTGAAGAATCAACAACAAGTGGGACACAATCATGAAGTGGAACGACATTTATTGGATATTTCTAACTTTTTTAACAAATCAAAAACTGAAAAATTGGGCTGCAAAATTATTCAGCCCCTTTACTTTCAGTGCAGCAAACTCTCTCCAGAAGTTCAGTGAGGATCTCTGAATGATCCAATGTTGACCTAAATGACTAATGATGATAAATACAATCCACCTGTGTGTAATCAAGTCTCCGTATAAATGCACCTGCACTGTGATAGTCTCAGAGGTCCGTTAAAAGCGCAGAGAGCATCATGAAGAACAAGGAACACACCAGACAGGTCCGAGATACTGTTGTGAAGAAGTTTAAAGCCGGATTTGGATACAAAAAGATTTCCCAAGCTTTAAACATCCCAAGGAGCACTGTGCAAGCGATAATATTGAAATGGAAGGAGTATCAGACCACTGCAAATCTCCTAAGACCTGGCCGTCCCTCTAAACTTTCAGCTCATACAAGGAGAAGACTGATCAGAGATGCAGCCAAGAGGCCCATGATCACTCTGGATGATCTGCAGAGATCTACAGCTGAGGTGGGAGACTCTGTCCATAGGACAACAATCAGTCGTATATTGCACAAATCTGGCCTTTATGGAAGAGTGGCAAGAAGAAAGCCATTTCTTAAAGATATCCATAAAAAGTGTTGTTTAAAGTTTGCCACAAGCCACCTGGGAGACACACCAAACATGTGGAAGAAGGTGCTCTGGTCAGATGAAACCAAAATTGAACTTTTTGGCAACAATGCAAAACGTTATGTTTGGCGTAAAAGCAACACAGCTGAACACACCATCCCCACTGTCAAACATGGTGGTGGCAGCATCATGGTTTGGGCCTGCTTTTCTTCAGCAGGGACAGGGAAGATGGTTAAAATTGATGGGAAGATGGATGGAGCCAAATACAGGACCATTCTGGAAGAAAACCTGATGGAGTCTGCAAAAGACCTGAGACTGGGATGGAGATTTGTCTTCCAACAAGACAATGATCCAAAACATAAAGCAAAATCTACAATGGAATGGTTCAAAAATAAACATATCCAGGTGTTAGAATGGCCAAGTCAAAGTCCAGACCTGAATCCAATCGAGAATCAGTGGAAAGAACTGAAAACTGCTGTTCACAAATGCTCTCCATCCAACATCACTGAGCTCGAGCTGTTTTGCAAGGAGGAATGGGAAAAAATGTCAGTCTCTCGATGTGCAAAACTGATAGAGACATACCCCAAGCGACTTACAGCTGTAATCGCAGCAAAAGGTGGCGCTACAAAGTATTAACTTAAGGGGGCTGAATAATTTTGCAGCCCAATTTTTCAGTTTTTGATTTGTTAAAAAAGTTTGAAATATCCAATAAATGTCGTTCCACTTCATGATTGTGTCCCACTTGTTGTTGATTCTTCACAAAAAAATACAGTTTTATATCTTTATGTTTGAAGCCTGAAATGTGGCAAAAGGTCGCAAAGTTCAAGGGGGCCGAATACTTTCGCAAGGCACTGTATGTGCACTTGTATTACGGGTCTCATGCTGTGATTATATTGAGATTTACACCTCGCTCTTTTGTTTGGGTTTAAACCCTGTGTTATATATATATATGTATATACAGTATATATATATATATATTAGACTTCAGTATATATATTATACAGTATACAGTATATTAGACTTCTCCAAGCTCTCCAAGCTCTGATGCTGCTGATGGTCATTAGTAGCCTAACAAACGTTTATACTGCTTTGTACTCTGCACACTATTGTCCCTCTCATACCTCTGACATCATTGCATAGGTAATCAAAAATCTAATCACACTTAATGAGAGCCCATGAGCTCCTATTGCACAGCATTTCTATAGGCTAAGCAATTGCATGAGATAACAGAGTTTTGATGGCCTCTATTAAAAAGAGGGAGGATCCCATCAGCTTTCTATAGGCTACACCAGTGGTGTAAAGTACTTAAGTAAAAACACTTAAGTGTAACTAAAGTCGATTTTTGGGGTATCTGTCCTTTACTTTACTATTAATATTTTTTTTACAAATGATGCTTGTACTACATTCCTAAAGAAAATGAAGTACATTTTCCTTCATACAGTTTCTCTGACAACTAAAAGTACTCGTTACATTTAGAATTCTCAAGCAGGACAGAATTATGGCAGCTAACAACATAATGATTTATCAACCCTTCTGCCTATGATCACAAATGTGTTTTTAAAAACTCATTACCATTTTTTAAATAAAAAAATATAAAAAAACACAGAAAAACGTACACTTACTTATTTATAACCATCAATGAAAAGCCAGAGATGGTTATCAGCCTGATAATGATTGATCATCCACTTCATGTTGTCCCTGTCATAAATTTTTAAAAATTGTTTTTATTTTATCTTTATTTAACTAGGCAAGTCAGTTAAGAACAAATTCTTATTTAAAATGATGGCCTACACCGGACAAACTCGGGCAACACTGGGCCAATTGTGCGCCTCCGTATCATAGCCGGTTGTGATAGTTTGGATTCAAACCAGGTTGCCTGTAGTGACACCAATAGCACTGAGATTTTGTGTTTTAGACCACTGTGCCACTTGGGAGCCCTAAAATTATGTGTTAGAGTGTGAGTGTTGGATTGTGCCCCTGTCTCTCCCTAATAAAAAATAATAAGAACACAGTTTAATTAATATAAGGAATTTGATGTTTAACATTTACTTTGTACTTTTACTCAAGTATGACAATGTAGTACTTTTTTACCACTGTACTTTAAGTATATTTAAAACCAGATACTTTTAGACATGTACTCAAGTAGGGTAACTTTCACTTTTACTTGATTCATTTTCTGTTAAGGTATCTTTACTTTTACTCAAGGATGACAATTTAGTACAGGAGTATAGTCTACCTGACTGGCATGAAAATTAACCACAGGAAAAGCTTGCTCCCTTTGCTATTTAAGCACATACATTACATATTTTTTCCCCCATTGCCCCTGTTCCCGAGACAGGCGCATGATAATGGTCCATTCTAAATAAAAACTAATTTCACACATATATTATTTAGTATATGTAAAGATGACACTAAATTAAGAACAGTCTGATGGGGGACAATATTAGCCTATCACTTGTGAATGACGTATTATCACTTAGGAATGAAGCCCAGGTTGTGCAGTAAGGCAAGACACAGCTTGCCTTTGTTTTGCAACTTTTTGAAATCATCAGTGATGGAAAAAGTACCAAATGGTCATACTTGAGTGAAAGTATAGATACTTTTTACCTAGTAAAAGTGAAAGTTACCAAGTAAAATACTTGAGTAAAAGTCTAAAATTATTTTGTTTAAAATATACTTAAGAATCAAAAGTAAAAGTAAAAATGTATATTTATATTTTCACATTTCTTATATTAAGCAAAGCAGACTGCGCCATTTTCTTGTTTAAAAATGTACGGAAAAATGTACGGATAGCCAGGGGCACACTCCAACACTCACGACATTATTTACAAAAGATGCATTTGTGTTTAGTGAATCCGCCAGAACATAGGCAGTAGGGATGATCGTGTGTTCTCTTGATAAGTGTGTCAATTTCACAATTTTCCTGTTCTGCTAATCATTCAAAATGTATTGAATTGAATTGAATTTATTTTGTGTAACAGCATATAGAATTAAGTAAAACGCTTGTTTCCAAAGTGGTCCTCGATGGTAAAAACCCTAACACATATAATGATGAAATGGCAAGACAAATTACAAACAAGATTAAATACGTTCATTTATATTGACATCCTAAAAAAGTGTCACTATTCACCGCACTTTTCAATATCCTTAAAAATCAACCCCATTAATTTCACATTAAAACAATCTATATAAAGAGTACAGAAACGACAGAAAAAATAATGCAACAAATATTGTTTAAACTCCAACATAATGATTGAATTTAAAAAATGATTAAAATAAACATATGTATAATCTTTGTAAATTATATCTGTATGACTGTAAGAAGTTATGTCGCAAATACAGCTGACAAACCATATAGAAATGTCTGCTCTACCCAAAATTACAACTGAATGATATCAGCATTGCAGCAAAAATGGAAGAGGAAAGTGGAAGGAGGAAAAAGTAAGGAACTTGTCTGTCGGCCCTGCATTAATGACAATAATTGTGATAAATAAAAGAGTACACCAGTTTCATTTAAAGGCCAAAGGATTGACAGCAGTCCCATATAGATTGCAAAATAGTTGGGAAGAGATTTTTTACGTACTGATTCCATGGCACATGGTGTATGAACTGATACGCAAAATGACACCGGATTCAAAATATATAATTTTTTATTTTAAATGATTATACAAAATTCTTGCAACCAATAGAATGTTATTTATATGGGGGATACAACCTTCTCTGCTCTGCAGTTTTTATTTGTCTCATTCGCCGAATACAACAGACCTTACACTGAAACGCTTACAGACGAGCCCTAACCAACAGTGCAGTTTAAGTAAAAAATAGGTATTAGGTAAACAATAGAAAAGTAAAGAAATAAAAAAAAGTAAAATGACAGTAAAAATAACAGTAGTGAGGCTATATACAGGTGGTACCGGTACAGAGTTAATGTACGGGGACACCGATTAGTCAGGCTAATTGAGGTAATATAAACATGTAGGTATAGTTAAAGTGACTATGCATAGATGATAAACAGAGAGTAGCAGCAGCGTAAAAGAGGTGTTGGCGGGGGGCGGGTGACAATGCAAATAGTCCGGGTAGCCATTTGATTACATGTTCAGGAGTTTTATGGCTTGGGGGTAAAAGCTGTTGAGAAGCCTATTGGTCCAAGACTTGGCGTTCCGGTACCGCTTGCCATGCGGTAGCAGAGAGAACAGTCTATGACTGGGGTGGCTGGGGTCTTTGACAACCAGACACTGCCTGGTATAGAGGTCCTGGATGCCAGGCTATTTGCATTGCCCCCCCTCTCCCCCTCTTTTACACCGCTGCTACTCTCTGTTGTTACTATCTATGCATAGTCACTTTAATAACTCTACCTATATGTACATATTACCTCAAGTAACCGGTGCTCCCGCACACTGACTCTGTACCTGTACCCCACTGTATATAGTCTCGCTATTGTTATTTACTTCTGCTCTTTAATTACTTGTTACATTTATTTCTTATTCTTATCTACTTTTTAAAAAAACTGCATTGTTGGTAAGGGCTCATAAGTAAACATTTAACTGTAAAGTCTACCTACACCTGTTGTATTCGGCGCATGTGATGAATAAAATTTGATTTGATTTGAAAGGTCAGTGTGGAGTGCAATAGAGATTGCATCATCTGTGGATCTGTTTGAGCGTTATGCAAATTTGAGTGGGTCTAGGGTTTCTGGGATAATGGTGTTAATGTGAGCCATGACCAGCCTTTCAAAGCACTTCATGGCTACCGACGTGAGTGCTACAGGTCTGTAGTCATTTAGGCAGGTTTCCTTAGTGTTCTTGGGCACAGGGACTATGGTGGTCTGCTTGAAACATGTTGGTATTACAGACTCAATCAGGGACATGTTGAAAATGTCAGTGACGACACCTGTCAGTTGGTCAGCACATGCCCAGAGCACACGTCCTGGTAATCCGTCTGCCCCAGTGGCCTTGTGAATGTTGACCTGTTTAAAGGTCTTACTCACATCGGCTACGGAGTGCGTGATCACACAGTCGTCTGGAACAGCTGATGTTCTCATGCATGCATCAGTGTTGCTTGCCTCGAAGCGAGCATGAAAGTGATTTAGCTCATCTGGTAGGCTTGTGTCACTGGGCAGCTCGCGGCTGTGCTTCCCTTTGTAGTCTGTAATAGTTTGCAGGCCCTGCCACATCCGACGAACGTCGAAGCCAGTGTAGTACGATTCAATCTTAGTCCTGTATTGGCGCTTTTCCTGTGATGGTTCCTCTGAGGGCATAGCGGGATACCTTATAAACGTCCGGGTTAGAGTCCCGCTCCTTGAAGGCAGCAGCTCTACTCTTTAGCTCAGTGTGGATGTTGCCTGTAATCCATGGTTTCTGGTTAGGGTATGTAGATGTTTGACCTGTTTCAAGAAAAATGTCCTTTCCATTTTTTTCAGTTAAGATCAATTATGTTCTTCATAATATAAAATCATATAAAATAAAATAATGGAACGGGACTTATACGTTTATCTTGTCAGCCAAATGGCACGGAGCATAGCCAGATAACATACAGTAGGCCAACTCATATTCTGATCTTCTGAAATACAGTTTCTTCAAATCATAATGTTTCTTTAGACCTGACTAAAATAAATAATGGATTTGTGATGCATATTAAATTGATTTAGTACACTTTTTTTATGTAGATGTTCCAAATGCGCAAATCAGTGGCTTGTATGTGTGGAGGCCTGGAGATGCTAAACGTGTTTATGTTAATTAACGGTCAATTACCGTGAGACCGGACGTCTGTTTTTACTTGACAATAACCAGGTGACAAAATGTCATGACTGCCACAGCCCTACCCCCTCCCTCACAAAGTTGCCCATCCCTGCTGTACACAAAATAAATTAATAACACTCAATTCTGGTTAGTAACACCAACTCCTGAATCAACACTAGGCATGTTACAATGAAAAATCAACCCTAGGTTAAACTGCTAAATGTTCTGTGTACCACACAATACATTGCTGGTTCACTCAGACGTCCATCTATTCTCCCACTCTCTGATCAATACAATGAAAAAAAATACTACTTTGAAACACAAAAATCATGGCAAAAACATAAACAGTCAGTATTGTATTTGATAAATGATTAAGAGAATCATTGCACAAATCATATGCACAAATATTCCCTTACACTGTAGGTACAGTTTAAAACACCTTTAAACATTTATCAGATTACTGGGACTCCTGATGTTAAAGTTTAAGTAATTAGATTAACACTAACGCTCAGGCATTATTTCAAAGTAAGAAAAAAATAAAAAATAAAAATTATTCTTCAAATTCAGAAGAGTTTCTATGTAGAAACCTTCTTGCCTTTGAAATACTCATCAAATAACAAATTCTTCCAAAAAAGGATCTTAGGATAAAAAAAGGTTATAGGTCGAATCGTATCCCTCTGGAAAGAATCCATTTAGCACCCTTTTTCTAAGTGTGGAAAAAGCAAAACCTGTAGATGAGGGCTCTGCTCTTGCTTCACTTGAATAATGAAACTACCAACTTTTTGGCATTCTAGTATTGATTATCACATGCGGTCATTCTACACCGTCAAAAGTAGAAACAATGCTGCAAAGAGTGAAGGAAGAGTTCTTACCTAGCACAGTCAGAAGTATCTCTGTAGTGTATGCTCCACTGGGGAAAACACTGAAGATACATGTGAAGGTGCCTTCATCAAGCAGTCTGACAGCTGTTATTCTAATAGATCCAAGGTTTTCTGATGGGTTCCCAATAAACTGGACTCTACCTGTCAATCCATTCGGTGAAATAAATTTAGTAGCTCCATTGGGATAAATCAGCATAAAATTATGGTTCTGTGTTTCTTCCCAAGTACTTTTCTGCCATGTTATCTGTTCGAGGTCCTCAGTTGTCTCTATCAGTCTGCAGGATAAGTCCACATCCTCCCCCTGTACCACAGTCCTGCATTCACCAATGACCCGAGTACCTGAAGAGAAAACACAAGCCTAAAAAACAGTCCAAAAGATACCTGTAGAATAGATGCGTATGAACTCTAATAAACAGAGATAAGACCATTATTAGTATTTATGTCACGCCCTGACCATTGTTTGCTTTGTATGTTTATATGTTTTGTTTGGTCAGGGTGTGATCTGAGTGGGCATTCTATGTTGTATGTCTAGTTTGTCTGTTTCTGTGTTCGGCCTGATATGGTTCTCAATCAGAGGCAGGTGTTAGTCGTTGTCTCTGATTGGGAACCATATTTAGGTAGCCTGTTTTGTCATTTTGGGTTGTGGGTGATTGTCTATGTGTAGTGTTTGTGCCAGCAAGATTATTCATTAGTGTCACGGTCGTTGGTCATTTATTGTTTTGTTCAGTTTACTTTGTGTTTTCGTCATCCATTAAAATGATGCATTCACACCACGCTGCGCTTTGGTCCGCTTCTTACTACGATCGTGACAATTTAGCTGTGCTTATGAACTATGATATCCTATTAATGCTGAAATGTGGCTATTGCAAATACAAATGTGCAATTTGCTCAATATTTGACCCTATTCCCATTTTGGCAGCCATAGTCAGAGGAGATGGCTAAAGCACGCACTGATCTGGGTCCAGTCTACGCCCCAGGGGTACGCGTAATGCCTTCGAGAGGTATGACAAAGAAAAATGTGATTCACATTTTCAAACAGTCCATTTAGATTTAGAACGGGGCTATACATTTGGGTGATGTTTTTCTCGCCTGAGTAGCATCGTTACACTGCCAAAATTCAAATTAAACCATCTAGTGTTCAGTGAAATAACAACCCAATGTCAAATACAGGTAGCCTAGTCAAATAAATAACATCCAATCACATTAACCGTTACTCTCTTGCGGTAATTCCGCTAACGGTCCGTGTGTAGCCAAACGTAGTTGCTGCTCATTCTGCTAGATCGAAAATGGATAAACGGTTTAAAAACAGTAAGTCCCGCATCCATACCAGCTCTACTGGTAGTACTGCTACTTCATTTATTTTTTTATATTTAACTAAGCATGTCAGTTAAGAACAAACTATTATTTACAGTGAAGGCCTACACCAGCCAAACACGGACGACGCTGGGCCAATTGTGTGGTGCCCTATGGGACTCCCAATCAGTTGTTATACAGCCTAGATTCGGACCAGGGGGTCTGTAGTGATGCCTCTAGCACTGAGATGCAGTGCCTTAGACCACTGTGCCACTTGGGAGTGACTATACGCAGAACTACACCTGCACCTGTAGACAACACAAGTTTTTCTGCTTCCACGAGCACATATAATGCTAGCATTAGTAATTCTACATTTGTTGTTAGCCCAGCTAGCATGGACACTGACAGTTGTGAATCTGATGCACCCGAAGAGCTACTTCCCCCTTACCCGGGAAAGCACCAAACAACAGACAGGGACATTGGATCATCGAAGAAGCGAAAAGACGATGAGAACAACTGTACATTGAGTAGTGCCTTTCCTCAGCCACAGTGTTATATGTGCAAAAGTCCTATCTCACAACTCGATGAAACCTTCACTCTTGTGTAGACATTTAGAAAAATAATCCACAGGAGTTTTTTTGAATGAGAATTAAGATGACTTTCGAGTAGTAAGACATGGATAAAAGGGGCTAGAAGCGTCTTATATGGTGAGCTAAAGAGTGGCTACGACAGGCAAGCTCCATGCTATTGTGTAGGACTTAATTCTCCCTGCTGCCGTGGATGTGGCTGGGACAATGCTGAGGAAAAGGCCCAAAACACTACACAAAATGCCTTCATCAAACAGCACTGCTTCACGATGCATCAGTGACATGGCAGAAGATGTTTTGAAGCAATTACTGCTTCGCATAAAAGCCAGCGAATTCTATGCGTTACAGCTGGGTGAGTCAACAAACGTTGCGGGCCTGGCACAGCTCCTGCTATATGTCTTATGTTTATGGGGGGGATCAATTAAGGAAGACATCCTCTTCTGCAAACCACTATAAACCAGAACAACAGGAGAGGATATTTTTTATGTACTGGAGAGCTTTGTGACATCAAATGGACTTTCGTGGTCAGGATGTGTTAGTATCTGTACTGATGGGGCAAAATCCATGACAGGGAGACACAGTGGAGTGGGGCAAAGTATTGACACATTTTTTTTAATTGTGAGACAAGCTTAAAGTTTTCTTAACTGACCATAAATTTCACTTGTCTGACCATTTGCATGATGACGAGTGTCTCAGACGACTGGCCTATTTGGTTGATGTTTTTTTCTCACCTGAATGATCTGAATCTATTACCACAAGGACTCTCCACAACTATATTCAATGTGGGACAAAATGGGACAAAATGGGACAAAATTGAGGCTATGATTGAGAAGCTGTAGCTCTTCTCTGTCTGCATTAACAAGAACACACAGCACATTCCCGAAACGGATGGCACAAATAACTGGATTCGTTATCCTTTCATGCCCTGCCTCCAGTCCACTTGCCGATATCTGAACAAGAGAGCCTCAATGAAATTGCAACAATAAGTTCTGTGATAATTTAATTTATTCAGAAGACACTGACATATTTCTGGATAGGGCTTTGCTCGGAGTATCTTTCCTTGGCAAATCGCGCTGTTAAGACACTTTTGCCATTTGCAACCTCGTACCTATGTATTCTTGGCCCTCACTAACATTAACTTCATTTCCGGTCACAACTTGAAGACTTGTTTTTGAGTTGCTGTGTGTTTTGTTGCCAACCTGTTTTGCTACCTGACAACTTTACGTTTTTTACTTTTTAATTACCGTTTATATTTTTGTTTTTTTTCCTCAACTTTTTCACTCCGGACGCTTTATCTGGACACGATTCGTCAGGACCTCCAACAGCCGAAGCTAAGTAGTAACATTAACATGATGCCTTCTAATTGCAGTCGCTGTACTCGCCTTACGGCGAGGATAGCTGTGCTACAAGCCCAGCTTCAGACGCAATCGTTAGGCAAGGGTAATTTCAGTGTAGGAAAGGATGAAACAGCGTCTGTGCCACCAGTAAGTACAGATAGTAGTATAAATCCCCTGGCACAGTCCCCGCAGCTGGACAACTTTCTCACGGTTTCTGGAAGGAAATGCTGTAGGAACGCTCAACCAGTGTCGCTCATTCAGCCGACAGAAACTTTCAACCGGTTTTCCCCATTAAGCAGCGGGTCGGAGTCAGAGGCTGAGTCTTCTCTGGTCTCTACTTCTCCCGTTACGGAGTCTGAGACACCGAAGCTTCCCACCATTAGCTCTGACAAATTGAAAACTCTAGTCATTGGCGACTCCATTACCCGCAGTATTAGACTTAAAAACGAATCATCCAGCGATCATACACTGTTTACCAGGGGGCAGGGCTACCGACGTTAAGGCTAATCTGAAGATGGTGCAGGCTAAAGCTAAAACTGGCGAGTGTAGAGAGTATAGAGATATTGTTATCCACGTCGGCACCAACGATGTTAGGATGAAACAGTCAGAGATCACCAAGCGCAACATAGCTTCAGCGTGTAAATCAGCTAGAAAGATGTGTCGGCATCGAGTAATTGTCTCTGGCCCCCTCCCAGTTAGGGGGAGTGATGAGCTCTACAGCAGAGTCTCACAACTCAATCGCTGGTTGAAAACTGTTTTCTGCCCCTCCCAAAAGATAGAATTTGTAGATAATTGGCCTTCTTTCTGGGACTCACCCACAAACAGGACCAAGCCTGACCTGCTGAGGAGTGACGGACTCCATCCTAGCTGGAGGGGTGCTCTCATCTTATCTACCAACATAGACAGGGCTCTAACTCCTCTAGCTCCACAATGAAATACGGTGCAGGCCAAGCAGCAGGCTGTTAGCCAGCCTGCCAGCATAGTGGAGTCTGCCACTAGCACAGTCAGTGTAGTCAGCTCAGCTATCACCATTGAGACCGTGTCTGTGCCTCGACCTAGGTTGGGCAAAACTAAACATGGCGGTGTTCGCCTTAGCAATCTCACTAGGATAAAGACCACCTCCATTCCTGTCATTATTGAAAGAGATCATGATACCTCACATCTCAAAATAGGGCTACTTAATGTTAGATCCCTTACTTCAAAGGCAATTATAGTCAATGAACTAATCACTGATCATAATCTTGATGTGATTGGCCTGACTGAAACATGGCTTAAGCCTGATGAATTTACTGTGTTAAATGAGGCCTCACCTCCTGGCTACACTAGTGACCATATCCCCCGTGCATCCCGCAAAGGCGGAGGTGTTGCTAACATTTACGATAGCAAATTTCAATTTACAAAAAAAAAATGCAGTTTTCGTCTTTTGAACTTCTAGTCATGAAATCTATGCAGCCTACTCAATCACTTTTTATAGATACTGTTTACAGGCCTCCTGGGCCATATACAGCGTTCCTCATTCCTATCGGACCTTGTAGTCATAGCAGATAATATTCTAATCTTTGGTGACTTTAATATTCACATGGAAAAGTCCACTGACCCACTCCAAAAGGCTTTCGGAGCCATCATCGACTGGGTTTTGTCCAACATGTCTCTGGACCCACTCACTGTCACACTCATACGCTGGACCTAGTTTTGTCCCATGGAATAAATGTTGTGGATCTTAATGTTTTTCCTCATAATCCTGGACTATCGGACCACCATTTTATTACGTTTGCAATTGCAACAAATAATCTGCTCAGACCCCAACCAAGGCACATCAAAAGTCGTGCTATTAATTCACAGACAACACAAAGATTCCTTGATGTCCTTCCAGATTCCCTCTGTCTACCCAAGGACGCCAGAGGACAAAAATCAGTTAACCACCTAACTGAGGAACTCAATTTAACCTTGCACAATACCCTAGATGCAGTTGCACCCCTAAAAACTAAAAACATTTCTCATAAGAAACTAGCTCCCTGGTACACAGAAAATACCCGAGCTCTGAAGCAAGCTTCCAGAAAATTGGAACGGAAATGGCGCCACACCAAACTGGAAGTCTTCCGACAAGCTTGGAAAGACAGTACTGTGCAGTACCGAAGAGCCCTTACTGCTGCTCGATCATCCTATTTTTCTAACTTAATTGAGGAAAATAAGAACAATCCGAAATTCCTTTTTGATACTGTCGCAAAGCTAACTAAAAAGCAGCATTCCCCAAGAGAGGATGACTTTCACTTTAGCAGTGATAAATTCATGAACTTCTTTGAGGAAAAGATTATGATTATTAGAAAGCAAATTACGGACTCCTCTTTAAATCTGCGTATTTCTTCAAAGCTCAGTTGTCCTGAGTCTGCACAACTCTGCCAGGACCTAGGATCAAGAGAGATGCTCAAGTGTTTTAGTACTATATCTCTTGACACAATGATGAAAATAATCATGGCCTCTAAACCTTCAAGCTGCATACTGAACCCTATTCCAACTAAACTACTGAAAGAGCTGCTTCCTGTGCTTGGCCCTCCTATGTTGAACATAATAAACGGCTCTCTATCCACCGGATGTGTACCAAACTCACTAAAAGTGGCAGTAATAAAGCCTCTCTTGAAAAAGCCAAACCTTGACCCAGAAAATATAAAAAACTAATCGGCCTATATCGAATCTTCCATTCCTCTCAAACATTTTAGAAAAGGCTGTTGCGCAGCAACTCACTGCCTTCCTGAAGACAAACAATGTATACGAAATGCTTCAGTCTGGTTTTAGACCCCATCATAGCACTGAGACGGCACTTGTGAAGGTGGTAAATGACATTTTAATGGCATCGGACCGAGGCTCTGCATCTGTCCTTGTGCTCCTAGACCTTAGTGCTGCTTTTGATACCATCGATCACCACATTCTTTTGGAGAGATTGGAAACCCAAATTGGTCTACACGGACAAGTTCTGGCCTGGTTTAGATCTTATCTGTCGGAAAGATATCAGTTTGTCTCTGTGAATGGTTTGTCCTCTGACAAATCAACTGTAAATTTCGGTGTTCCTCAAGGTTCCGTTTTAGGACCACTATTGTTTTCACTATGTATTTTACCTCTTGGGGATGTTATTCGAAAACATAATGTTAACTTTCACTGCTATGCGGATGACACACAGCTGTACATTTCAATGAAACATGATGAAGCCCCAAAATTGCCCTTGCTAGAAGCATGTGTTTCAGACATAAGGAAGTGGATGGCTGCAAACTTTCTACTTTTAAACTCGGACAAAACAGAGATGCTTGTTCTAGGTCCCAAGAAACAATGAGATCTTCTGTTGAATCTGACAATGAATCTTAATGGTTGTACAGTCGTCTCAAATAAAACTGTGAAGGACCTCGGCGTTACTCTGGACCCTGATCTCTCTTTTGAAGAACATATCAAGACCATTTCAAGGACAGCTTTTTTCCATCTACGTAACATTGCAAAAATCAGAAACTTTCTGTTCAAAAATGATGCAGAAAAATTAATCCATGCTTCTGTCACTTCTAGGTTAGACTACTGCAATGCTCTACTTTCCGGCCACCCGGATAAAGCACTAAATAAACTTCAGTTAGTGCTAAATACGGCTGCTAGAATCCTGACTAGAACCAAAAAATTTGATCATATTACTCCAATGCTAGCCTCTCTACACTGGCTTCCTGTCAAAGCAAGGTCTGATTTCAAGGTTTTACTGCTAACCTACAAAGCATTACATGGGCTTGCTCCTACCTATCTCTCTGATTTGGTCCTGCCGTACATACAGTGCCTTGCGAAAGTATTCGGCCCCCTTGAACTTTGCGACCTTTTGCCACATTTCAGGCTTCAAACATAAAGATATAAAACTGTATTTTTTTGTGAAGAATCAACAACAAGTGGGACACAATCATGAAGTGGAAGGACATTTATTGGATATTTCTAACTTTTTTAACAAATCAAAAACTGAAAAATTGGGCGTGCAAAATTATTCAGCCCCTTTACTTTCAGTGCAGCAAACTCTCTCCAGAAGTTCAGTGAGAATCTCTGAATGATCCAATGTTGACCTAAATGACTAATGATGATAAATACAATCCACCTGTGTGTAATCAAGTCTCCGTATAAATGCACCTGCACTGTGATAGTCTCAGAGGTCCGTTAAAAGCGCAGAGAGCATCATGAAGAACAAGGAACACACCAGGCAGGTCCGAGATGCTGTTGTGAAGAAGTTTAAAGCCGGATTTGGATACAAAAAGATTTCCCAAGCTTTAAACATCCCAAGGAGCACTGTGCAAGCGATAATATTGAAATGGAAGGAGTATCAGACCACTGCAAATCTACGAAGACCTGGCCGTCCCTCTAAACTTTCAGCTCATACAAGGAGAAGACTGATCAGAGATGCAGCCAAGAGGCCCATGATCACTCTGGATGAACTGCAGAGATCTACAGCTGAGGTGGGAGACTCTGTCCATAGGACAACAATCAGTCGTATATTGCACAAATCTGGCCTTTATGGAAGAGTGGCAAGAAGAAAGCCATTTCTTAAAGATATCCATAAAAAGTGTTGTTTAAAGTTTGCCACAAGCCACCTGGGAGACACACCAAACATGTGGAAGAAGGTGCTCTGGTCAGATGAAACCAAAATTGAACTTTTTGGCAACAATGCAAAACGTTATGTTTGGCGTAAAAGCAACACAGCCCATCACTCTGAACACACCATCCCCACTGTCAAACATGGTGGTGGCAGCATCATGGTTTGGGCCTGCTTTTCTTCAGCAGGGACAGGGAAGATGGTTAAAATTGATGGGAAGATGGATGGAGCCAAATACAGGACCATTCTGGAAGAAAACCTGATGGAGTCTGCAAAAGACCTGAGACTGGGACGGAGATTTGTCTTCCAACAAGACAATGATCCAAAACATAAAGCAAAATCTACAATGGAATGGTTCAAAAATAAACATATCCAGGTGTTAGAATGGCCAAGTCAAAGTCCAGACCTGAATCCAATCGAGAATCTGTGGAAAGAACTGAAAACTGCTGTTCACAAATGCTCTCCATCCAACCTCACTGAGCTCGAGCTGTTTTGCAAGGAGGAATGGGAAAAAATGTCAGTCTCTCGATGTGCAAAACTGATAGAGACATACCCCAAGCGACTTACAGCTGTAATCGCAGCAAAAGGTGGCGCTACAAAGTATTAACTTAAGGGGGCTGAATAATTTTGCACGCCCAATTTTTCAGTTTTTGATTTGTTAAAAAAGTTTGAAATATCCAATAAATGTCGTTCCACTTCATGATTGTGTCCCACTTGTTGTTGATTCTTCACAAAAAAATACAGTTTTATATCTTTATGTTTGAAGCCTGAAATGTGGCAAAAGGTCGCAAAGTTCAAGGGGGCCGAATACTTTCGCAAGGCACTGTACCTACACGTACGCTACGGTCACAAGACGCAGGCCTCCCAATTGTCCCTAGAATTTCTAAGCAAACAGCTGGAGGCAGGGCTTTCTCCTATAGAGCTCCATTTTTATGGAACGGTCTGCCTACCCATGTCAGAGACGCAGACTCTATCTCAACCTTTAAGTCTTTATTGAAGACTCATCTCTTCAGTGGGTCATATGATTGAGTGTAGTCTGGCCCAGGAGTGGGAGGGTGAACGGAAAGACTCTGGAGCAACGAACCGCCCTTGCTGTCTCTGCCTGGCCGGTTCCCCTCTTTCCACTGGGATTCTCTGCCTCTAACCCTATTACAGGGGCTGAGTCACTGGCTTACTGGGGCTCTCTCATGCCGTCCCTGGAGGGGGTGCGTCACCTGAGTGGGTTGATTCACTGATGTGGTCATCCTGTCTGGGTTGGTGCCCCCCCCCCCCATTGGGTTGTGCCGTGGCGGAGGTCTTTGTGGTCTATACTCAGCCTTGTCTCAGGATGGTAAGTTGGTGGTTGAAGATATCCCTCTAGTGGTGTGGGGGCTGTGCTTTGGCAAAGTGGGTGGGGTTATATCCTTCCTGTCCGGGGGTGTCCTCGGATGGGGCCACAGTGTCTCCTGACCCCTCCTGTCTCAGCCTCCAGTATTTATGCTGCAGTAGTTTATGTGTCGGGGGGCTAGGGTCAGTTTGTTATATCTGGAGTACTTCTCCTGTCCTATTCGGTGTCCTGTGTGAATCTAAGTGTGCGTTCTCTAATTCTCTCCTTCTCTCTTTCTTTCTCTCTCTCGGAGGACCTGAGCCCTAGGACCATGCCCCAGGACTACCTGACATGATGACTCCTTGCTGTCCCCAGTCCACCTGGCCGTGCTGCTGCTCCAGTTTCAACTGTTCTGCCTTATTATTATTCAACCATGCTGGTCATTTATGAACATTTGAACATCTTGGCCATGTTCTGTTATAATCTCCACCCGGCACAGCCAGAAGAGGACTGGCCACCCCACATAGCCTGGTTCCTCTCTAGGTTTCTTCCTAGGTTTTGGCCTTTCTAGGGAGTTTTTCCTAGCCACTGTGCTTCTACACCTGCATTGCTTGCTGTTTGGGGTTTTAGGCTGGGTGTCTGTACAGCACTTTGAGATATCAGCTGATGTACGAAGGGCTACAGTATATAAATACATTTGATTTGATTTGATTAAAACTAAATACAGGCACAGACTGTGTGTGGAAAATGATTTAAGACTGAGATTCTCCAATACAACCCTACATTGCAGAGTTATGTGCATCCTTTCAAGCACACCCTTCTCGTTAACCTGTGGTGAGTTATTCACACTTGTTGATGAACAAAAAAGGTTTTATATCTAAGATGGCTAAATAAAGAGCAAAATGATTGATTATTATTATATTATTATTTGTGGCCTGGTCCTATAAGAGCTCTTTGTCACTTCCCACGAGCCAGGTTGTGACGACAACTCACATTCATTCTTATGTTTAATAAATGTATCGTATAGTGTGTGTGGCAGGCTTACAATGGTGGCAAAAAACAACAATTGAGTGCGCTGACCCTGGTACTAGAGGGGGTACGCAGCTGGAGGTTGAATGTTTGAAGGGGTACAGGACTATAAAAAGTTTGGGAACCACTGGTCTAGGCTGAAACTATTTAGTGAATATGTTATTAGAATAATAAGCCAAAAGCCCTGACTCTATTCTAACACTTAATCAAGAGTAAGATATTCAAGACATTCCCAGATACTTGCGCATGCTCAGCATGTCTCAAAACTTACTGAGTTAAAAACGTAGTAAACGTACTGAGTTAAAGATGTAGTAAACATACTGAGCTGATGTGTGTGACTTATCGTACCCTAAAAGGACAAGGACTACAGTTGAATGGTGGGATTGTGTGTTTGGTGGGTGTTACTGTCTTGCCTTGTGTCAATAAGAAGAAAGAGACAAACATGATCTCAATAGTATGACAATTGGAAACCTACTTTCTGTATCCCTCTGGATGATGAGTAGAATCACACAGCTCAGCTTCAGTAACATGCCTTGCTCTTCTCCTTGCTAGGATCAGAGGGGAAATGTAATTATGTAATTATATTACATTTTAAAATTGGTGATTTGTAATAATGAGGACCTATTAATTGTTCATGCAATACATTTATGTAGGCTAAGCTATATGTAAAATAATGTTGAATGCAATCATCAATCTTTGATGGAAACTATGCACATCTTTCAATGAAGACAAAACCTTGTAACAAAAATTAACAAACAGTCCTACATTGGTCAGTAATAATGGATCTAAGCATTTGTATCTGTAAATTTAAGAGACCACTAACCTTTGAATTGAAGTTCCTCTGCTGGAATAGCCGAGACGTGTTTTTTTCGAGGTTTGTGCTGACAGAAATGTCCTCAGTAAGCCATGGTTGACACAGTTTAGTCTCCACCCCACTCGACTCCTGGCTTTTCATAGACTGTGTGCTACATACTTGAAAGCCTTATAACCTTATACTGGTTATGAAACATACACATTGGCCTCATTACAAACAAACAAGAATGATGGGACAAAATTATTTATTTTATTTTAGAAAAACAGGCCATCATCTGTATGACTTGGGACCCCTCTCTCTGATGATACACTTTATATAGAAAAGTATGTGGACACCGATTCAAATTAGTGGATTCAGTTATTTCGGCCACACCCATTGGTGACGTGTATAAAATCAAGCACACCGCCAAACATTGGCAGTAGAATGGCCTTACTGAAGAGCTTAGTGACTTTCAATGTGGCCCCGTCGTACAATGCCACTTTTCTAACAAGTCAGTCTGTCAAATTTCTGCCCTGCTACAGCTGTACCAGTCAACTGTAAGTGCTGTTTTTGTGAAGTGGAAACATATAGGTGAAACAACGGCTCAGCTGCGAAGTGGTAGGTGACTCAAGCTCACAGAACGGGACCGCTGAGTGCTGAAGCGGGTAGCTCGTAAAAATGGTCTGTCCTAGTTGCAACACTCACAACCGAGTTCCAAACTGAAGCAACGTCAGCACAAGAACTGTTCTTTGGGAGCTTCATGAAATGGCTTTCCATGGCCAAGCAGCAGGAGCCTAAAATCACCTAACGCAATGCCATGTGTCGACTGGAGTGGTGTCAAGCTCAGTGAAAATGCTTTCTCTAGAGCAGTGGTTCCCAAACTTGTTATAGTCCTGTACACTTTCAAACACTCAACCTCCAGCTGCGTTCCCCCTCCAGCACCAGGGTCAGCGCACTCTCAAATGTTGTTTTTTGCCACCATTGTAAGCCTGTCACACACACACTATACAATACATTTATTAAACATAAGAATGAGTGTGTTTTTGTCACAACCTGGCTCGTGGGATGTGACAAAGAGCTCTTATAGTACCAGGACACATATAATAATAATCAATACTTTTGCTCTTTATTTAGCCATCTTACAAATAAATCCTTATTTGTTCATCAAAAATGGTGAATAACTCACAACAGGTTAATGAGAAGGGTGTGTTTGAAAGGATGCACATAACTCTGTAATGTAGGGTTGTATTGGAGAGAGTCTTAAATCATTTTCCACACAGTCTGTGCCTGTATTTAGTTTTCATGCTAGCGAGGGCCGAGAATCCACTCTCATATAGGTACTGTACGTGGTTGCAAAGGGCATCAGTGTCTTAAGAGTAAGATTTTCCAAGGCAGGATACTCTGAGTGCAGCCCTATCCAGTAATCTGTCAGTGGCTTCTGATGAAATTACATTTTCACAGAACCGCTTGTTGCAATTTTGACGAGGCTCTCTTGTTCAGATATCGGTAAGTGGACTGGAGGCAGGGCACAAAGGGAATAATGAATCCAGTTGTTTGTGCCGTCCGTTTCGGGAAAGACCTGCATAATTGCGCACCCAGGTCACCCAGGTGCTTCACTATATCACATTTGACATTGTCTGTAAGCTTGAGTTCATTTGCAGACAAAGAAATCATACAGGGATGGAAAGACCTGTGCGTTCTCCTGGTTAATGCAGACACAGAAGAGCTCCAACCTCCATTTTGTCCGCACATTGAATATAATTGCAGAGAGTCCATGTAATCCTAGATTCAGATAATTTAATTTGTAAATTTTTTATTTAACCTTTATTTATCCAGGTAGGCTAGTTGAGAACAAGTTCTCATTTACAACTGGGACCTGGCCAAAGTTAAGCAAAGCAGTGCAACACAAACAACAACACAGAGTTACACATGGAATAAACAAACATACAGTCAATAATACAATAGAAAAAGTCTACATACAGTGTGTGCAAATGAGTTAGGATAACAGAGGGTAGGCATTAAATAGGCCATAGTGGCAAAATAAGTACAAATAGCAATTAAACACTGGAGTGATAGATGTGCAGAAGATGAGTGTACAAGTAGAGATACTGGGGTGCAAAGAAGCTAAATAAATAAAACAGAACAGTATGGGGATGAGGTAGTTGAATGGGCTAATTACAGGTGGGCTATGTACAGGTGCAGTGATCTATGAGTTGCTCTGACAGCTGGTGCTCAAAGCTAGTGAGGGAGATATGAGTCTCCAGCTTCAGTGATTTTTGCAGTATGTTCCAGTCATTGGCAGCAGAGAACTGGAAGGAAAGGCAGCAGAAGGAGGAAATGGCTTTGGGGGTGACCAGTGAAATATACCTGCTGGAGCGCGTGCTACGGGTGGGTGCTGCTATGGTGACCAGTGAGCTGAGATAAGGCGGGGCTTTACCTAGCAAAGACTTATAGATGACCTGGAGCCAGTGGGTTTGGCGACGAATAAGAAGCGAGGGCCAGCCAACGAGAGCATACAGGTCGCAATGGTGGGTAGTATATTGGTGACAAAACGGATGGCACTGTGATAGACTGCACCCAATTTGCTGAGTAGAGTGTTTGAGGCTATTTTGTAAGTGACATCACTGAAGTCAAGGATTGGATAGTCAGTTTAGGATAGTCAGTTTTGCGAGTGTATGTTTGGCAGCATGAGGGAAGGATGCTCTGTTGCGAAATAGAAAGCTGATACTAGATGTAATTTTGAATTGGAGATGCTCAATGTGAGTCTGGAAGGAGAGTTAACAGTCTAACCAGATACCTAGGTATTTGTGGTTGTCCACATATTCTAAGTCAGAACCGTCCAGAGTAGTGATGCTGGGCGGGCGGGCAGGTGTGGGCAGCGATCGGTTGAAGAGCATGCATTTAGTTTTATTTGCATTTCAGAGCATTTGGAGGCCACGGAAAGAGAGTTGCATGGCATTGAAGCTCGTCTGTAAGTTAGTTAACACAGTGTCTAAAGAGGGGCCAGATGTACTCAGAATGGTGTCTGCGTAGAGGTGGATCAGAGAGTCACCAGCAGCAAGAGCGACATCATTGATGTATACAGAGAAAAGATTCGGCCCGACGACTGAACCCTATGGCACCCCACAGAGACTGCCAGAGGTCCGGACAACAGGCCCTCCGATTTGACACACTGAACTCTGTCTGAGAAGTAGTTGGTGAACCAGGCGAGGCAGTCATTTGAGAAACCAAGGCTGTTGAGTCTGCCGATAAGAATGTGTTGATTGACAGAGTGTTGATTGACAGGGTCAATCCAATCCTGATTGACAGAGTCAAGCCTTGGCCAGGTTGATGAATACAGCTGCACAGTATTATCTCTTATAGGTAGGTTATGATATCGTTTAGGACCTTGAGCGTGGCTCATGAAGTGCACCCATGACCAGCTCCGAAACCAGATTGCATAGCGGAAAAGGTATGGTGGGATTCGAAATGGTCGGTGATCTGTTTTTAACTTGGCTTTCGAAGACCTTAGAAAGGCAGGGTAGGATAGATATTGATCTGTAGCAGTTTGGGTCAAGAGTGTCTCCTCCTTTGAAGAGGGGGATGACCGCGTCAGCTTTCCATTCTTTGGGGATCTCAGACGATACGAAAGAGAGGTTGAACAGGCTAGTAATAGGGTTTGCAACAATTTCTGATGATAATTTCAGAGGGCCCAGATAGTCTTGCCCAGCTGATTTGTAGGGGTCCAGATTTTGTAGCTCTTTCAGAACATCAGCTATCTGGATTTGGGTGAAGGAGAAATGGGGGAGGATTGGGCAAGTTGTTGTGTGGTGTGCAGGGCTGTTAACCGGGGTAGGGGTAGCCAGATGGAAAGCATGGCCAGCTATAGAAAAATGCTTATTGAAATTCTGAATTATTGTGGATTTATCGGTGGTGACAGTGTTTCCTAGCCTCAGTGCAGTGGTTAGCTGGAAGGAGGTGCTCTTATTCTCCATGGACTTTACAGTGTCCCAGAATTTTTGGAGTTTGTGCTACAGGATGAAAATTTATTTTTGAAAAAGATAGACTTTGCTTTCCTAACTGCCTGTGTATATTGGTTCCTAACTTCCCTGTAAAGTTGCATATCGCGGGGGCTATTTGATGCTAATGCAGAACGCCACAGGATGTTTTTGTGCTGGTCAAGGGCAGTCAGGTCTGGAGTGAACCAAGGGCTATATCTGTTCCTGGTTCTACATTTTTTAAACGGGGCATGCTTATTTAAGATGGTGAGAAAAGCACTTTTAAAGAATAACCAGGCATCCTCTACTGACGGGATGAGGTCAATGTCCTTCCAGTATACCCAGGCCAGGTCGATTAGAAAGGCCTGCTCTCTGAAGTGTTTTAGGGAGCGTTTGACAGTGATCAAACGCTCCCGGTCGTTTGACCGCAGACCCATTACAGACGCAGGCAATGAGGTAGTGATCGCTGAGATCCTGGTTGAAGACAACAGAGGTATATTTGGAGGGCAGGTTGGTTAGGATAATATCTATGAGGGTTCCCATGTTTACGGATTTGGGGTTTACCTGGTAGGTTCATTGATAATTGAGAGATTGAGGGCATCAAGCTTAGATTGTAGGATGGCTGGGGTGTGAAGCATGTCCCAGTTTAGGTCAACTAACAGCACGAGCTCTGAAGAAAGATTGGGGGGCAATCAGTTCACATATGGTGTCCAGGGCACAGCTGGGGGCATAAGGTGGTCTAAAGCAAGTGGCAGAGGTGAGAAACTTGTTTGTGGAAAGGTGGATTTTTAAAAGTAGGAGCTCAAATTTTGGGGGCACAGTTCTGGATAGTAAGACAGAACTCTGCAGGCTATATCTGCAGTAGATAGCAACTCCGCCCCCTTTGGCAGTTCTATCTTGTTGGATGTTATAAATGTTATAAATGTTATAGTTAGGGATTGAAATTTCAGGGGTTTTGGTGGTCTTCCTGAGCCAGGATTCAGACACAGCTAGGACATCAGGGTTGGCAGAGTGTGCTAAGGCAGTGAATAAAACAAACTTAGGGAGGAAGCTTCTAATGTTAACATGCATGAAACCAAGGCTTTTACGGTTACAGAAGTCAACAAATGAGAGCGCCTGGGGAATGGGAGTGGAGCTAGTCATTGCAGGGCCTGGATTAACCTCTACATCACCAGAGGAACAGAGGTGGAGGAGGAGTAGGATAAGGGTACGGCTAAAGGCTATAAGAACTGTTCATATAGTACTTTCGGAACATAGAGTAAAAGGAGCAGGTTCAATGCATAATGTACAGATTCAAGGCATAATGTACAGACAAAGGTATGGTAGGATGTGAATACAGTGGAGGTAAACCTATGCACTGAGTGACAATTAGAGAGATATTGTCTCTCGAAACATCATTTAAACCAGGTGAGGTCACTGCATGTGTGGGAAGTGGAATTTAAGGGTTAACTAAGGTGTATTGAGCAGGGCTAGAGACCTCTGCAGTGAAATAAGGCAATAATTACTATCCAAAACAATAATTGACAAGGCATATTGACATTAGGGAGAGGCATGCGTAGCCGAGTAATCATAGGGGTCCAGTGAGTGGCTCGGGCCGGAGACATGGCGATTCACGCAGCTAGCGGGCCGGAGCTAGCAAGGTAGCAGAAGGGCCTTAGAGGGACGTTGCGATGGAAGAGTCTGTTGTAGCCCCCTCATGCTTGTTGTGTCTGCAGACCAGTTGTCGTAGATCAGTAGGGCTTCGTGTGGTAAAAGGGGTCTAGGCCAATTGGCAGAATAGGTATGGTGGCCAAAGAATTTGTCCGATGGGTCTCTTAAGCTAACAGTCCGATATGCTCTAGACAGCTAGCGGGCCACGGAGAGCAGGCTAGCAGATGGGCATTCAGGGGACGTTAAACCCCCTTGGGTGAAATACGTCGGTAGTCCAGTGGTGAAGGGTCGACGGGGGTCTCGGCCAATTGGAAAAATAGGTATTGTAGCCCAATGAGTGGCTGATGGACCTCTTCGGCTAGCCCGGAGATGGGCCTAGCAAGGCATGCTCCAGGCAAATTGGTTCTTGCTTCGGGACAGAGACATTAGCCAGGAGTGGCAACTCGGATAACAGCTAGCTAGCTGCGATGATCCAGGTGAAAAGGTTCAGAGCTTTGGAATTCGGAGATTTGGAGAAGAAAAATAAATCAGATTTGCTCTTTGAGTCGCGCTGTGCAGACTGGCGAGAGTTGTCCCGGTTAATGGTAGCTGATGACCGCTAGCAGTTGCTAGCTGGCTACTAGCTAGTAGCTAGTTTGCTGGCTAGCTTCCCTTGAGGCTTCCGGTTCAGAGGTAAAGAAATAGCAGACCCATACCACATTGGGTGAGGCGGTTTGCAGGAGAGTATGTTGTAGTTGAAAAAAAAATATGCAAATAAAAAAAAGATATATACACGACAAGACGTTCAGGCAGGAAAAAACATCAACCAGATAGGCCAGTCGTGGGAGAAACTCATCATCATGCAAGCAGTCAGACAAGTGAAGATTACGGTCAGTAAAGAAAACTTTAAGCTCATCTCGCAATTCAAAAAACATGTCAATACTTTACCCCATGATAACCAGCGCCTTTCTTTATGTCGCTGCCCATATCATTGCATAATACAGAAAATACACAAGATTTCAGGGGCCTTGCTTTAAAAAAGTTAACCATTTTCACTGCAGTGTCCAAAACATCTTTCAAGCTGTCAGGCATTTCCTTGGCAGCAAGAGCCTCTCGGTGGATGCTGCAGTGTACCCAAGTAGTGTTGGGAGCAAATGCTTGCACTCGCGTTTCCACTCCACTGTGTCTCCCTGTCATGGCTTTTGCGCCATCAGTACAGATACCAACACATCTTGACCACCAAAATATCCTCTCCTGTTGTCCTGGTTTACAGTGGTTAGCAGAAAAGGATGTCTTCCTTAATAGACACCCCATAAACATAACGGACATACACCAGGAGCTGTGCCAGGCCCACCACATCTGTTGACTCATCCAGCTGTAATGCATAGAATTAACTGGCTTGTATGCGAAGCAGTAATTGTTTCAAAACATCTCCTGCGATGTCACTGATGTGTTGTGAAACAGTGTTGTTTGATGAAGGCATTGTCTGTATACATTTTTTGGCCTTTTCCCCCAGCATTGTTCCAGCCATATCAGCGGCAACAGGAATAATTAAGTCCCCCACAATAGTATGGGGCTTGCCTGTCCTAGCCACTCGGTAGCTCACCATATAAGACGCTTCTAGCCCCTTCTTATTAATGGTATCTGTTGTTTTTATACATGTCTTACTACTCAAAAGTCCTCTAAATTCTCACTCAAAAAACTAATGTGGCTTATTTTTCAAATTGGCATGTTTTGTTTCTAAATGTCTGCACAAGAGTGAAGGTTTCATTGGGAGTTTCATTGTGAGAGTACTTTTGCACATACAACAAAATGTGGCTGAGGAAAGGCACTACTCCCAATATAAGTAAAACCCAGATCAATGTAGTTCTCATCATATTCACACCTTTTCGATGGACCAACGTCCCTGTCTGTTGTTTGGTGCTTTCCCGGCTAATGGGGCAGTAGCTCTTCGGCTGCATCAGATTCAGAACTGTCAGTGTCCATGTTAAATCAAATTTATTTATATAGCCCTTCGTACATCAGCTGATATCTCAAAGTGCTGTACAGAAACCCAGCCTAAAACCCCAAACAGCAAGCAATGCAGGTGTAGAAGCACGGTGGCTAGGAAAAACTCCCTAGAAAGGCCGAAATCGAGAAAGGAACCAGGCTATGAGGGGTGGCCAGTCCTCTTCTGGCTGTGTCAGGTGGAGATTATAACAGAACATGGCCAAGATGTTCAAATGTTCATAAATGACCAGCATGGTCAACTAATAATAATCACAGTAGTTGTCGAGGGTGCAGCAAGTCAGCACATCAGGAGTAAATGTCAGTTGGCTTTTCATAGCCAATCATTAAGAGTATCTCTACCACTCCTGCTTTCTCTAGAGAGTTGAAAACATCAGGTCTGGGACAGGTAGCTCGTTCAAATGTTGAATCCTGAAAAGGTCAGGATTCCATAGGCAGAACAGTTGAAACTGGAGCAGCAGCAGGGCCAGGTGGACTGGGGACAGCAAGGAGTCATCATGCCAGGTAGTCATTAGGCATGGTCCTAGGGCTCAGGTCCTCCTCAGAGAGAAAGAAAGAGAGAATTAGAGAGAGCATACTTAAATTCACACAGGACGGAAGAAGTACTCCAGACATAACAAACTGACCCTAGCCCCCGACACATAAACTACTGCAGCGTAAATACTGAAGGCTGAGACAGGAGGTGTCAGGAGACACTGTGGCCCCATCCGATGATACCCCCGGACAGGGCCAAACAGGAAGGATATAACCCCACCCACTTTGCCAAAGCACAGCTTCCACACCACTAGAGGGATATCTTCAACCACCAACTTACCATCCCGAGACAAGGCCGAGTATAGCCCACAAAGATCTCCGCCACGGCACAACCCAAGGGGGGAACAGGAAGATCACGTCAGTGACTCAACCCACTCAAGTGATGCACCCCTCCTAGGGACGGCATGAAAGAGCACCAGTAAGCCAGTGACTCAGCCCCTGTAATAGGGTTAGAGGCAGAGAAAGAGGGGAACCGACTAGGCATAGACAGCAAAGGCAGTTCGTTGCTCCAGAGCCTTTCGGTTCACCTTCACACTCCTGGGCCAGACTACACTCAATCATATGACCCACTGAAGAGATGAGTCTTCAGTAAAGACTTAAAGGTTGAGACAGAGTCTGCGTCTCTCACATGGGTAGGCAGACCATTCCATAAAAATGGAGCTCTATAGGAGAAAGACTGCCTGCAGCTGTTTGCTTAGAAATTCTAGGGACAATTAGGAGGCCTGCATCTTGTGACCGTAGCATACGTGGAGGTATGTACGGCAGGACCAAATCAGAAAGATAGGTAGGAGCAAGCCCATGTAATGCTTTGTAGGTTAGCAGTACAACCTTGAAATCAGCCCTTGCCTTAACAGGAAGCCAGTTTAGGGAGGCTAGCACTGGAGTAATATGATAAAAAATGTTGGTTCTAGTCAGGATTCTAGCAGCCGTATTTAGCGCTAAATGAAGTTTTTTTAGTGCTTTATCCGGGTAGCCGGAAAGTAGAGCATTGCAGTAGTCTAACCTAGAAGTGACAAAAACATAGATTAATTTTTCTGCATCATTTTTGGACAGAAAGTTTCAGATTTTTGCAATGTTACGTAGATGGAAAAAAGCTGTCCTTGAAATGGTCTTGATATGTTCGTCAAAAGAGAGATCAGGGTCCAGAGTAACGCCGAGGTCCTTCACAGTTTTATTTGTTAACTGGGCTATCAACAAATGTAGAATTACTGATGCTAGCATTAGACATGCTCATGGAAGCATGGAAGCAGACAACTTCTATCGTCTTCTGGTGCAGATGTAGTATTGCTGGTAGTAGCTCCCAAGAGGCGCAGCAGGCTGAGACACTGCATCTCAGTGCTACAAGCGTCACTACAGACACACTGGTTCGAATCCAGACTTTATCACAATTGGTCCAGCGTCATCCGAGTTTGGCCTGTGTAGGCTGTCATTGTGAATTTGTTCTTAACCGACTTGTCTAGTTAAATAAAGCAGCAGTACTACCAGTAGAGCTGGTATGTGTCTCTACAGAGGCAGGCCTTACTTTTTTAACCATTTATCCATTTTCAAACTAACGGAATGAGCAGCAAATATATTTGGCTACAAATATTTGAAATTCCTACAAGAGAGTAATGGTTAATGTGTTTGAATGTTAATTATTTGACTAGGCTACCTACACTTGACATTGTGTTGTTATTTTGCTGAACACTAGATGGTTGAATTTTGGGGGAGTTCAGTGAAACGAGGCTACTCAGTCGAGAAAGAAACATCATCCAAATGTATAGCCCTGTTGAAAATCTAAATGGACTGCTGGAAAATGTGAATCACATTTTTATTTTTATTTGGCGTACCCTGGAGGCATTGCGCGTACCCCAGTTTGGGAGTACGCACATGCAGCCAAGCTGGCTGACCAGGTGAAAAACCTGTAGATATGTCCTTGAGCATGGCACCTAACACTAATTTGCTCCAGGTGCTGACCCTGTAGGTAGGCCGTCATTGTAAATAACAATTTGTTCTTAACTGATTTGCCTAGTTAAATGAAGGTAAAAAAATGGTAGTTTGTGCATGTCAATATTGTCTCAAGAAGGCAAAATGTACTGCCACAGATCATTGCAGATAAAGTTAAGAATTACATCTACAGTACAGACCTGCACCATGATAACGATAACTTTGCAGCTTGTAAAAGTACATATTTCTGTGTTTTTGGAGCCTTTGTTACTATTTCCATATCAGGAAGACAAGTTACTTAAAAAAAAGAACAAGTGTCTTCACCCTTCTATAACATGTAAACTTACAGTGGGGCAAAAAAGTATTTAGTCAGCCACCAATTGTGCAAGTTCTCCCAATTAAAAAGATGAGAGAGGCCTGTAATTTTCATCATAGGTACACTTCAACTATGACAGACAAAATCTACATTGTAGATTTTTAATGAATTTATTTGCAAATTATGGTGGAAAATAAGTATTTGGTCACCTACAAACAAGCAAGATTTCTGGCTCTCACAGACCTGTAACTTCTTCTTTAAGAGGCTCCTCTGTCCTCTACTCGTTATCTGTATTAATGGCACCTGTTTGAACGTGTTATTAGTATAAAAGACACCAGTGCCATAAAAGTACAGGAGCAGCAGCAACAGACATAGAATGACAACGTGTAGAAAACAACAGGCAGCAGATGTCTCTGTGAGGAGAGAGGGAATACAGTTATTATAAGCAATCAGTTAAGCAACATTGTGTGTGTGTGGGGGGGGTGGGTGAGATTATATCTCTGAGTATGTGTGTGTGTGTGTGTGTGTGTGTGTGTGTGTGTGTGTGTGTGTGTGTGTGTGTGTGTGTGTGTGTGTCAGGTGCACCTCACTAGAGGCTGTCATTTGTTAAATTAGGTTACCTCTATCTGTCAAAAGAGTTGAAGTGAAGATTACATATCCATCTGTCCAAATATGTACAACAACAAAAAAGACAACTTTCCAGGGGTTGTACTTACTTTTTCACATGACTGTACCTCATGAATAGACAATAGCTCAAAATATATATATATATGTTTTATAATATACTGTTCAAAAGTTTGGGGTCACTTAGAAATGTCCTTGTCTTTGAAAGAAAAGCCATTTTTTTGTCCATTAAAATAACATCAAATTGATCAGAAATACAGTGTAGACATTATTAATGTTGTAAATGATTATTGTAGCTGGAAACAGCAGTTTATTTTATGGAATATCTACATAGGCGTACAGAGGCCCATTATCAGCAACCATCACTCCTGTGTTCCAATGGCACGTTGTGTTAGCTTATCCAAGTTTATCATTTTAAAAGGCTAATTGATCATTAGAAAACCCTTTTGCAATTATGTTAGCACAGCTGAAAACTTTGCTGATTATAGGTGAGTACATGATCCAGTCCAAAAACATGTGAGAATGCCAACCAACTATTAATCAACTGTTTACTATCATTCACACCTGTGTCAAGGATTAGAATCTAATTTTCAGTTTTGAAATATCCAATTCTAACATTTAATCCAATCCAATTGCCAAAATTATTTTATTAGGCAAGTAAGTTAAGAACAAATTCAAATTTTCTATGACAGCCTAGGAACAGTGGGTTAACTGCCTTGTTCTGGGGCAGAACGACAGATTTTTACCTTGTCAGCTCAGGGATTCAATCTTGCAACCTTTTGGTTTCTAGTCCAACGCTCTAACCGCTAGGCTACCTGCCACCCTGATCTGATTAGAAAAGTTTTGAAAAACTTGGTCCCGTTGATTACTACCATTCACGCCTGTGTCTCACTCTAGATAACTGATGTCTGAAACCAGACATACGCTGAGAAGGTCGACAGCTAAATGTTTGTGTTAGTTTATTCCCTTGCCTGCTGAAAAAAACAAAAGAGGAAGTTTTGTATATTCTGCGTGCAAACCACCTTCATTCGTTGTATATTGGTTTAATACACCAACATTTTGAGTTTGAGTGCTGCTTTTTTGGCTGGTGTAGCATCATTGGTTAGAAAGTAAGTAAAGAACATTTGTATTAATCTGTATCCATCCCCTTATAGCAATGTATTGGGGTATTCCCTTATGGAGTCATATGATGTTTTTAAAATGCTATGTTCTCATTGCAATGTGACATTATGTTGAATAGACACTATGTTGAGTGTACAAAACATTAAGAACACCTTCCTAATACTGAATTGCACTTGGGCTATGGACTCTAAAAGGTGTGGAAAGCGTTCCACAGGGATGCTGGCCCATGTTGACTCCAATGCTTCCCAAATTTGTGTCAAGTTGGCTGGATGCCCTTTGGGTGGTGGACCATTCTTGAAACACACGAGAAACTGTTGTGAAAAACCCAACAGCGATGCAGTTCTTGACACACTCAAGGTGCGCCTGGCACCTACTACCATACCCTGTTCAAAGGCACTTAAGTCTTTTGTCTTGCCCATTCACCCTATGAATGGAACACATACACAATCCATGTCTCAATTGTTTAAAGGGTAAAAATCCTTCTTCATATTTAACAAGTCACATCAATAAGGGATCATAGTTTTCACCTGGTCAGTCTATGGAAGGAGCAGGTGTTCATAGTGTTTTGTACACTCAGTGTATATCAATCAAGTATACTTACAGTAGAGTAACTTCTCAAACACAACTCTAAGGGCAGCGTGAGCCACCGTCTCCTCCTCTGACAGCTCCCTAGAGGTGGTGAGGACCTGGGCTTTTAACTCCCCAGTCTTCTTCTTTTTCCCCAGAAGCAGTATGGGGACGGATCCTACTTCCTTTAGACTGTAATGCTGAAACCACAAAGTATGTTACGGTCCTTATTTCTGTACAATGTCAAAGGAAAGTCATACAAGTCTCTTTGCACATTCTAAGGGTTACATTTTTTGAAACTAGGCAAGATAGCCTACACCAGCCAAACTCAGACAACATTGGGCTAGTTGTGCACCGCCCAATCACAGCCATTTGTGATACAGTCTGGATTTGAACCAGGTTGTCCTTAGTGACACCACTAGCACTGAGATGCAGTGTCTTAGACCACTGCCTCACTTGGGAGCCCCAATAAAAATATATTGTCTTAAAAAAGATTTCCAGTCTGCCTCAACAAACAAAATATACTTGTGACGACAATATTTTCACTCACATGGACGTATACATTAACCACAGTCTTTGACGAATTCAGTGTCAGTCCTGGACACCCTTGTTCAATTTTTCCCCTATTTTTTCCAGACTGTGTTTTTTCTTTCTTTGTAGGGCTGTGGGGCCCCACAGATCTTACATTCTTTAGCCCTCACCACAAGGTTTTGGGCACAGTTTGGACACATTTTTTTGTAGATCCTGACCTTTCTGAAATTGAGGACAATGTGCATCTTTATAATGTCAATATGAACACAAAATCATATGCTCATGGTTTAATATCATAATAATTCCAGAATGAGGTAGTAAATAGAGGGTTATTTTAGATATTAAATTGTCCACATTAGGATCAAGATCAATAAATTGATTAAGAAAGCTAATTCAGTTATTGGAGTTAGTTATTGGCCTGACTCCAGACTCTCTAGAGGTCATGACAGAGCAGAGAACCAGACAGAAATTGGATATCTGTATAGTTCTTCCAATGGCCCTAGGAGTACTTTTAACAACTGACTTGTAATGCCGAAGTGCTCAACAGAAATTTTTAGGAGGTCCGTTTTATCTAATGCAATAGTTTTTAAAGTATTATTTCTATGGCCGTACTTGAGGGGTAGCCTACTTAGACTGGGTTGCTCCATGATTGTAAAAGGTTGTAGGCCTATATTTAATTGTATAGTTGCTATCTATTGATAGTAAGATATGAATATTAGGCTCCCACTTCTGCCCTACACATGTTAAATGCAGGAACTTAAAATGTACTTTACTGCAAAATCGGACTTTATTTTTCTGTCTAGACAGACTGCAATTTCTGGTAATCCGTGATATATTCTGATCAACTGGCTTGTTCTTGTGGCAGGAAACCATTACAGCAGATCAAATATGTTTTAGCAAATTTATAAAGGCATTTTGCCTCTGTAGGGCAGTCTTGCCAAAGTAGTATAGTTTTATTGGTTGCACTATTGCCGGGTCAAATCCCTGGTGTCCCTGTAGACTTTGACAATAAGCCTTCCCAGTCTAGTCCACTGATGCTGCCTACTGATGCTGTCCGAGTGCACAAACTTAGGCTACAACAGTCATGCTCTGTTTAACCTAATTGTCAATATCGACAGTGAGCTATGTGACAATAAATATTCTAAACTCTCAGAAAGAAAGCATTTTATCTGATCTTAAACGGTTTGATCTGGAACCTTTTTTTTATTTAGAGGGTTGCGCTACATGCACAAATGGTGCCCCAAAGCACTCTTATTTTTCTGAGTGTTCTGTGAATAACATCTCAATATACTGTCAACAATGTTTCATTGAGCATCTACTAAGGCTCAAAGGATTTTCTTATTTTTTCTCTATGATATATTTTAATGGTTGTACAGACAGGATATACCAGTTTATTTTCCATTGGAGACAGACGGGCCAATAAATGAACTAGCTACACTATCACAGATCTAATTCAAATGCAAAATACAATTGTTTCTTCTATTATTATATATTATATGCATAGTAATTGTTTTTTCTTAAGTTTGGTGCACCATCATTAAATTTGCCAATGACACAACAGTGGTAGGCCTGATCGCCAACAACAACGAGATAGCCTATAGGGAGGAGGTCAGAGACCTGGCCGTGTGGTGCCAGGTTAACAACCTCTCCCTCAACGTGATCAAGACAAAGGAGATAATTGAGGACAACAGGAAAAAGAGAACCGAGGACGCCCCCATTCTCATCTACGGGGCTGCAGTGGAGAAGGTTGAGAGCTTCAAGTTCCTTGGCGTCCACATCACCAACAAGCTAACATGGTCCAAGCACACCAAGACAGTCATGAAGAGGGCACAACAAAACCTATTCCCCCTCAGGAGAATGAAAAGATTTAGCATAGGTCCTCAGATCCTCAAAAGGTTCTACAGCTGCACCATCGACTGGTTGCATCACTGCCTGGTATGGCAACTGCTCAGCCTCCGACCGCAAGGGACTACAGAGTGTAGTGCGAACGGCCCAGTACATCACTGGGGCCAAGCTTCCTGCCATCCAGGACTATACCAGGCGGTGTCAGAGGAAGACCCTACATATTGTCAAAGACTCCAGCCACCCTAGTCATAGACTGTTCTCTCCACTAGCGCACGTCAAGCGGTACCGGAGCAACAAGTCTATGTCCAAGAGCCTTCTAAATAGTTTCTACCCCCAAGCCATAAGACTCCTGAGCATCTAGTCAAATGGCTACCCAGACTATTTGCGTTGCCCCCCTCCCCCCTCTACACCACTGCCACCCTCTGTTGTCATCTATGCATCTATGTCACATTAACTCTACCTACATGTACATACTACCTCAACTAACCGGTGCCCCCGCACATTGACACTGTACCAGCACCCCTCTGTATATATTGTCATTATTTACTGCTGCTCTTTAATCACTTGTTACTTTTATCTCTTATTCTTATCTGTATTTTTTTTAAACTGCACTGTTGGTTAGGGGCTCGTAAGTAAGCATTTCACTGTAAGGTCTACTACACCTGTTGTATCAGGCGCATGTTGGCCAGAACAAATAAAGATCACTTCCAGTAATATACAAGATGATGAAGCAATACACATAACGGATTCAAATGCAATAATAGTCTAGAATTATATGGGCCGAAATACAGAAACTACTAGACTATTGGTCATTTCTTATCCGATAATTTACCTCGCTTTCACTTTAAAATAGCCAGCTAGCTACGTCCAAATAAGCAGTTATATTTATTTGTACTAATAGCACAAACTCAGAGAGCATCGAGTTAAGGATTCAGAAGGGGCGTGGCATTGATGAAGTTTGATGCCTTGAGAGTTTTGCTATTAGTACATAAAAACATTGTGCTAATTTGTACAAATAGTACATAATAAATGAGAGACTGGATGACACCAATCTAGCCAAATTGCACACGCTGACTTTCCTTCCGACTGCAAGCAATGAGATTTAAAACAATCCACAGCTTTTTTTTAAAGAAGCTAATGATCCGGTGGCCAAAACATGCTTTTCTAGACTGTTTTGTACTATTTTATTTATTTCTGTATAGACAGGAGGAAGCTAATTAGGCTAATTATAGCTAAACAGTAATTCAATATACTGTAGGGAAAGCTTAGCTTCCCCTAACCTTACTGTTATAAATGGAACACACACTATTCGAGTGCAGGCTACGGATTACATGTTTTTTTTTGTGTGGGACATTCTAAATAAACAATTATTCCACACTTATATTAGTAGGCTATGTGTAAAGACCACGTTAAATTAAGAAGAGTGATTGGTGATAATTGTATCAAGTGCTTGTCAAATTGTGAATAAGAGAAACAGAGCAGAAGAAACACAGCAGAGTTTAGGCCTTTCAAGCTACTTTTTTCAAATCATCATTAGAGTCGCATCACGCTGCCTTAGAATGTATTACCAATCTAAACATATAGCCTAATGTTTGTACCATAAGTAAAGTTGCATAAATAACATAAATTACGCAGATACTGTAGGAGGACCTGTTTCTTGGTTAATTGCTCAACACAGATTAGCCGCATGTACGCACTCCCCCAGAAATCATGTGGGGATAATATCCTTTATATTTTATGTTGAATTCTATTCTTCATATTTTAAAATAATATAAAATAATACCACGGACTTCTAAACAAATCTTGTCTGCTAAATGAACTAGTGTAGCCCACAGTCATACATACATATAGCCAGATCAGGGCGTAACATAAGGACAACTCAGAATATGCTATTCTGTTCTTCTGAAATAGGCTACGTTTTCTTCATATCATGTTTCTTAATACCTGTCGAAATTAAATCATGGATGTATTGTGATAGTGTGGGCTATATTAAATGGATTTATTATACTTAGGTCTGCATCAGTGGCTTGTAGGATATGCGTGGAAGCCAGGAGACGCTAAACATGTTTATTTTAATTAACGGTCAATTACAGTGAGGCCAGCAGTTATTTGCATGACAATCATGGGCTGACAAAATTTCACCACCTGACTCTGTTCCATGGATATGGGGGGATTCCTCTCTGGGATGTGTTAACAGTGACAGAGGTGTGATACTGAGAGGCTGAGAAAGTATTATCAAAATATCACTAGAAAAATACAGTACATCAGACACTGTAATAACAACAACAACGAAAATCTGTTTACTGTTTACATCCTCCACCCTCTACATCAGATGTAGAACACTGCCTCTGCGAAGCTTGATTGCTATCCTATTACACTGGAAAGTACCAAGGCATGATCCTTTTGGGAGTGGCTGAAATTGGAGTGCTTCAACCCAACCCACAGAGCTTTATGGCTGTGAAGTATTCCTCTGTGTAATTCCTCAGTTCAGTAATTTTATTTAAACACAAGGACAACTCAGAATATGCTATTCTGTTCTTCTGAAATAGGCTACATTTTCTTCATACCATGTTTCTTTAGACCTGGCTCTGTTCAATGGAGATGTTTCCCTCTCTGGGAAGTGCAACCCGTGACAAAGGCGTGATACTGAGAGGCTGAGGAATGTTTTACCAAATATCACAAGAAAAACATCAGACATTGTAATAATAAACAAAGAAGTTACTGTTTGCATCCTCTGCCCTCTACATCAGATGTAGAACACTGCCTCTGCCCAGACTCCTAACATGATTACTATGCAGTTACACTGAGAACAGACAATGTAACTATAGACTAGTGGCCGAGAGGCTGTCACTGGAAAGTACCCAGGCATGATCCCTATGGGAACTGCTGAAATTGGAGTTCTTCAACCCACACGTCTTTATTGTCACGTCTGCTCCCACTCTTCTCCCCCCTTGGCGCTTGAGGACGCCAGGTTGCCCTGCATCACGTACTCCTGCCATCCATTACGCACACCTGCCTTCCCTCATCACGCGCATCAGTGATATTGGACTCACCTGGACTCACTCATCACCTGTTCATTTCCTCCCCTATATTTGTCAGTTCCCTGCTCTGTTCCCCACTGCTGCATACATTTTTTTTGTCTGCATTATTACTTTGCTGACGCTGTTCCTGTCTCCTTCCATGTCCGTTATTTATTAAATGTTTGACTCCCCGTACCTGCTTCATCTCTCCAGCGTCATTCCATTTGAAATGTATGTCTGTGAAGTGTTCAGCCGTTTCATTCCTCAGTTCAGTAATTGTTTTCAACACGAAGGAGAAAGAATGCAAGAGCAGTTGCACTACTGGAAAAAATAGATAACAGCTGATGTTTATTACAGGGTTGGGGAGTAACTGGGGCTGCACATTTCAGTACATTTTTTGGCTGACTAACCAACCCCAACCCCAACCCCAACTAGCATCACCACCCTGGATGGTTCCAACATAGAATATGTGGACAAGTATAAATACATAGGTGTCTGGCTAGACTGCAAACTCTCCTTCCAGACTCATATTAAACATCTCCAATCAAAAATCAAATCTAGAATCGGCTTTCTATTTCGCAACAAAGCCTCCTTCACTCACGCCCTCAAACTTACCCTAGTAAAACTAACTATCCTACCAATCTTCGACTTTGGCGATGTCATCTACAAAATAGCTTCCAACACTCTACTCAGCAAACTGGATGCAATCTGTCACAGTGCCATCCTTTTAGTTACCAAATCACCTTATATCACCCACCACTGTGACCTGTATGCTCTAGTCGGCTGGCCCTCGCTACATATTCGTCGCCAGACCTACTGGCTCCAGGTCATCTATAAGTCTATGCTAGGTAAAGCTCAGCCTTATCTCAGTTCACTGGTCACAATAACAACACCCACCCGTAGCACATGTTCCAGCAGGTATATCTCACTGATCATCCCCAAAGCTAACACCTCATTTGGCCGCCTTTCCTTCGAGCTCTCTGCTGCCAATGACTGGAACGAATTGCAAAGTGGGGAGTGGTAGTCCAAAGGTGTTTTGGTACTTTCCTTATGCACTACAACATTTTACTATACCTCAGCTCAATATAATCTACCAGTCTAGCTGCCTATCCTGCCCTCTATCCACCATTCATAGTGGCAATAGTGGTAGGTGGATAATTTGTCCAGATCTGCAACCTAAACTATCAATCATACCACACAAAGCATTCAAAACGACATCAATTCTCAAAATGAATCCACAAGAACAAATACGATTAGCTGATAGGAAGTGGGGAGGCCAGGTCAAAAAGCTCCCGTATTGATCTTGTTTAGGTACAATACAATTATAGACTAGACTACCCTACAACACCACAATGAAATGAATAATTGCATTATTGTTTTCAAGTGAGTTCAAAATTCTACTCCGAGCTGCAGTGAAAATGTTATTTGAATAATAGTGCAAAAGCCCTGTGACTTGAAGGTTTCATTCCATTAGGATCAGTTCTGGGTCTAAAAAGGCACAGTAGCAGTGCGGTCTGGCTTTATTTCAAATCTAATACAGAATGTGCTGTTTTATGTAGATCATCATTCTCCCAAGTCTCCCTATAATGTGGCCAAATATGCTCCCGGCTTTCCCAGTTATTCAGGAGTTTAACACGCGTTCTACCTCCTCTCCAATCCAAGCGGCTATTCCTCATGCACCTAGGACCTAACGCTTCAGTATAGTCTTCATATTTATCATTTAACAAATATATTACCTTTCATATGTGGCATTAAAACAACCAGTCACAATAGTTAAATCTGTTTAGGCTACTTCATAAGTCTCCTGTAGGCTTGCATACGTTCAACCACATTAACCAGGTTTCCAATCAACATTTTTATGCAAGTAAAGCATTTTTTTGTGACAAAACCATCTGTAGGCCTTGAGTAAAAGATGCGATGGAAATGTCACTTTTCTTTTCTTGGTAAATGGGATTTTAACTGCAAGTTATTTTTATTTACGCACAGACTTTTATCCGCAACAAGTCAATTTGATGCAAACGTAACTGATGGGAAAATGCACCATTGCTTTCTTTAGTAGGTAAAGGAGGTGTTTTTTTCCAACTTGACGGTGATCTAACATAATCATATGTTGTGCTTTAGCTGTAAAGCATTTTTTAAATCGGACATGGCGGGTAGATTAACGAGATGTTTATCTTTCATTTGCTGTATTGGACTTGTTAATGTGTGAAAGTGACATATTTCAAAAAAAAATTGTTGAATTCCGCCTTTTCAGCGGAATGTTGTCGAGGTGTTCCGCTAGCTAGAAAGGTTAACCCTGATGTATCGCCATCAGACGTTGGCATCAGTCCAATAGCACAGTGCACAGCTGAAGCACTAGTAAGAAATGGTTGATCTGAAGGAACAGTTGGAGAGAACCGGGAAACTATTGACAAAAGCAGATGAGGAAAACATTCTGTTAACCAATGAATTGCGGTCGAAAACTGAACAATTTAAAGTAATTGCAAAAACTTATGAGTACAAACTCTTCAACAAAATCGTCTTCTACAGGAACAACTCGATTTAGCCAAACTAAAAACGACGAAGTCCACACTAAACTAGCTAAATCTGACAAATTATCTACAAATAGGAGCGTGCAAAGTGACAACATGCATGTAGTTGTGTTGAACGTTACTCAAAGTAACAATCTACTCAACATGCTGCAAACCAAAGACGATCAGTTAATGAACACGATGACCAAGTTGGATGACAAATCAGCAGAACTCACTGAATTCGCTGACCAATTAAATGATGAGAGAACTCAGATGGTGTAGATGGAAATGTTGATTTCTGTCCGAGAAGAGGAAATTTCATCACCAAACCTCTCGCTCCGGACTTCTACACATTTCTTGTTAACTTCTTAAGGTATAGGGGACAGCATTTTCACTTTTGGATAAATAGCGTGCCCAATTTCAACTTCCTGCTACTCATGCCAAGAATATAAGAATATAAAAGCTAAGGCTGGTTTACAGAAAAACAACGAGCCAAAGGGATTTTATCTATGGCTCAAATGCAATGTATCTCAGAATGTCACACGTTGTTTCTAGATAGCAGTGCCCTCCCTGCTTTATTTTTCTATTCAGAAGACTATTCAAATAATGTATCCACCCAGTTAATGTGTCCAGGCCCTGAAATAGACATAAAGCAACAAGTAGGTCTGGTAGTTGGGTGTAAGGAACTAGATCGACATAGTAACAGCAATAACAAAAAAATGAAAATCCTGTATATTATGAATAACAACATGAGTGAAGAACAACTACAGTAATGTGTACACATATAGAGAAACATGCTCACTGCAGAATGACAACTTAAGGCCACTGGTCACACCATGATGGGAGAAAGACAGTGGTATAGAGAGGCCTGGGAAAGAGTTGGTGCAGGTGTCAAATTGATAAATAAACATTGTTTTTGAATACATGTTCAAATTGAACATCGTTACATTTCCTGCACTTGGTAAATGGATCACTATTCAAAAAAGCATCAATAGTTATCATTATTTACAGCAGTACAACTGCTCTTGCCTTCTCTCTCCTTTGTTGACAAAGAAAGTAGTGAGCAGAGGGACACAGCTGAATTCTTCACAGAAATAAAACCATGTGAGTGAGGTTGAGGCACTCCCATGATCTACTGATCTCTGCCTTTACCATAGTGATTACATCATGGGACTTTCCATCACAGCCACTAGTCCATATTAGATTGCATGGGTCCAGTTCTCAGAGTAACAGCATAATAATCAAGTTAGGAACCTGGCTGGAGGCTTAGCTACTATCATTCAGTTCTGAATCTGGTGTAGAGGGCAGAGGCTTGTAAACAGTGACTTCTTTGAGAAAAAGAAGACAGCTTCAATGTCGGTTTTCTGATTTATTTTTTGTGATAATTATTTTCATAGTATTTATTAAATATATTTTGTTAAGCCTCTGTATCACCCCTCTGTCACTGGAACTTCTGTCCGCCACCATTTATATTCTGCCAGAATTTCATCTTGCCTAAAAATAAATATATTATTGTGGGCTGAGTGGCCTTCTGATGCTCATGTCATCTTGTTGTTCCAACCACAGCAGAAATCGGTTCAACATGTCACGGAGAACATCGTTAACTGGGCCTGGAACACAGCTGAAGCGTGGGTCAGACCAAATGGTCAGACCAATAACCAGATATTCCTTGTGTCCGCTGGCCATGTTGAAGTCTGTCTTCTACTCGTCCCCTTCCCGTATCCACACCAGATGGTAGGCGTTCCACAGGTCCAACTTGGAGAAAATGGTGGACCCCTGGAGCGGCTCGAAGGCCGAGGCTTTGAGTGGTAGCGGGTAGCCTCAATGATGTCATTGAGGCCCCGGTCGTTGATGCACGGGCGCAGGGTTTTGTCCCTCCTCCACATAGAAGAACACTGCGCTGGCAGTGGAGGAAGAAGGACGGATACACCCTGCAGCCAGACAGTCCTCTATGAAAGTCTCCATAGACTTGGTTTCCGGACACGACAGCGTATACAGTTGTCCCCGGGGTGGTGTGGTGCCCGGAATAAGATTGAGCCCGCAGTCATAGGGTCGATGCGTTGGAAACGAAGTGGCCCTGGCCTTACTGAAAACCTACCGGAGGTTCTGCTACTCCATGGGAATGGCGGAGAAGTCCGAGGATACTTCCGAGCCCACAGGAAGGCATCCCGGGGCAGCCTCCACGACTTCAGGCAATGGGCGTAGCAGAACGGGCTCCAGTCAATGATAGCACCAGCAGTTCAGTCGATGAGGGGATTGTGTAGCTGGAGCCAACAGAATCCCAATACCACAGGAACCTGAGGAGACTTAATCAGCATGAACGGTGTAGCCTAGCTGTGGTTCCCTGACACTCGCAGGTTGACGGAGTGGTATTGTGGGTGACCCTGCCAATAGAGCGTCATTCCAGCACTCTGTCATCTATGGGAATGGAGAGGGGCTGAGTGGGGATGTCCAGTTCTGACACAAGGGTAGTGTCCATAAAACTCTCATTGGCCCCAGGGGTACGGAATTGGACTTCCTCCCCTTCCTATGTTCCCGTATCCGCCCATCAATCAGGATGGTCAAGGTGATGAGCTCGTCCTTAACTTCCTCCGATAACCGTGCAGGAACGTGTCAAACAGGGATTCCGGGTTCCAGGTCTGCCACACTGCGGGAGTGGAGTAACTTCCGAGCAACCTCTCTACCGGACAACGGAGCATTGTAAACATTCTTCACCTCTGCCACAAATTCCTCCAAACTGAAGCACATGGTAGACTGTTGTTTCCACAGTGTCCTAGCCCTGCCGAGAGCCCTCCCGGAAATCAGCGTGATGAGGTACGCTAACTTTGAGCGGTCCGAGGGGAAGGAGGAGGGCTGCAGCTCGAAGATGAGAGAAACGCCCAACAGTTTTCGGACCCTCTCACGAAGCATTCAGGGTCAGGTAAACAGAGTTCTCGGAAAGCCAGGGTGGCAGGGAGAGATGAGCTGCTGACAGCCGGGTTACTGAGGGGCTGTGGTCATGGTAGACTGCCTAGTCGACAACCCACGGAATTGCTCCAGCAAAGTATTCAACCTACAGTCATGGCATTCTGCCAGAGTCTGAAAACCTTCCATGACACCAAAAAGCAACTCCTCGTGCCTCCCAATGGTGGCTCCTTGGGAGCAGACAGTGTTGCGGAGCTGGTCTGAGTTTGCTGGGTCTATCATGGCCAGTTCATACTATTACGGCTCAGGAAAAGACCCAGATGCAGACAATTCAGGCAGCTTCATTAAATAGTACCTGCAAAACACCAGTCTCAACGTCAACAGTGAAGAGGCGACTCCGGGATGCTGGCATCCAAGGCAGAGTTGCAAAAAAAAGCCATGTCTCAGACTGGCCAATAAATATAAAAGATGAAGATGGGCAGAACACAGGCACTGGACAGAGTAACTCTGCCTTGTAAGCCAGCATCACGCAGTCACCTCTTTACTGTTGACATTGAGACCGGTGTTTTGCGGGTACTATTTAATGAAGCTGCCAGTTGAGGACGTGTGAGGCATCTGTTTCTCAAACTAGACACTAATGTACTTGTCCTCTTGCTCAGTTGTGTACCGGGGCCTCCCACTCCTCTTTCTATTCAAGTTAGAGAGAGTTTGAGCTGTTCTGTGAAGGGAGTAGTACACAGCGTTGTACGTGATCTTTAGTTTCTTGCCAATTTCTCGCATGGAATAGCCTTAATTTCTCAGAACAAGAACAGACTGATGAGTTTCAGCAGAAACTGGGTCTATCCGACAGAGATGGCCGCCTCGCTTCGCGTTCCTAGGAAACTATGCAGTTTTTTGTTTTTTTTACGTGTTATTTCTTACATTGGTACCCCAGGTCATCTTAGGTTTCATTACATACAGTCGAGAAGAACTACTGAATATAAGAGCAGCGTCAACTCACCATCAGTATGACCAAGAATATGACTTTCGCGAAGCGGATCCTGTGTTCTCCCTCTCACCCAGGACAACGGAATGGATCCCAGCCGGCGACCCAAAAAAACGACTTCGTAAAAGATGGAAACGTACCGGTCTTCTGGTCAGACTCCGGAGACGGGCACATCGCGCACCACTCCCTAGCATACTTCTCGCCAATGTTCAGTCTCTTGACAACAAGGTTGATGAAATCCGAGCAAGGGTATCATTCCAGAGGGACATCAGAGACTGTAACGATCTTTGCTTCACAGAAACATGGCTCACTCGAGAGACGCTATTGGAGTCGGTGCAGCCAGCTGGTTTCTCCACGCATCGCGCCGACAGAAACAAACATCTTTCTGGTAAGAAGAGGGGCGGGGGCGTATGCTTTATGGTTAACGAGACGTGGTGTGGTCACAACAACATACAGGAACTCAAGTCCTTCTGTTCACCTGATTTAGAATTCCTCACAATCAAATGTCGACCGCATTATCTACCAAGGGAATTCTCTTCAATTATAATCACAGCCGTATATATTCCCCCCCAAGCAGACACATCGATGGCTCTGAACAAACTTTATTTGACTCTTTGCAAACTGGAATCCACATATCCTGAGGCTGCATTCATTGTAGCTGGGGATTTTAACAAGGCTAATCTGAAAACAAGACTCCCTAAATTGTATCAGCATATCGATTGCGCAACCAGGGCTGGTAAAACCTTGGATCATTGCTATTCTAACTTCCGCGACGCATATAAGGCCCTCCCCCACCCTCCTTTCGGAAAAGCTGACCACGACTGCATTTTGTTGCTCCCTGCCTACAGACAGAAGCTAAAACAAGAAGCTCCGGCGCTAAGGTCTGTTCAACGCTGGTCCGACCAATCTGATGCCATGCTCCAAGACTGCTTCCATCACGTGGACTGGGATAGGTTTCGTATTGCGTCAAATAACAACATTGACGAATACGTTGATTCGGTGAGCGAGTTCATTAGAACGTGCGTTGAAGATGTCGTTCCCATAGCAACGATTAAAACATTCCCAAACCTGAAACCGTGGATTGATGGCAGCATTCCCGTGAAACTGAAAGCGCGAACCACTGCTTTTAATCAGGGCAAGGTGACCGGAAACATGACCGAATACAAACAGTGTAGCTATTCCCTCCGCAAGGCAATCAAACAAGCTAACCGTCAGTATAGAGGCAAAGTAGAATCGCAATTCAACGGCTCAGACACAAGAGGTATGTGGCAGGGTCTACAGTCAATCACGGATTACAAAAAGAAAACGAGCCCAGTCACGGACCAGGATGTCTTGCTCCCAGGCAGACTAAATAACTTTTTTGCTCGCTTTGAGGACAATACAGTGCCACTGACACAGCCCGCAACCAAAACATGCGGACTCTCCTTCACTGCAGCCGAGGTGAGTAAAACATTTAAACGTGTTAATCCTCGCAAGGCTGCAGGCCCAGACGGCATCCCCAGCCGCGCCCTCAGAGCATGCGCAGACCAGCTGGCTGGTGTGTTTACGGACATATTCAATCAATCCTTATCCCAGTCTGCTGTTCCCACATGCTTCAAGAGGGCCACCATTGTTCCTGTTCCCAAGAAAGCTAAGGTAACTGAGCTAAACGACTACCGCCCCGTAGCACTCACTTCCGTCATCATGAAGAGACTAGTCAAGGACCATATCACCTCCACCCTACCTGACACCCTAGACCCACTCCAATTTGCTTACCGCCCAAATAGGTCCACAGACGATGCAATCTCAACCACACTGCACACTGCCCTAACCCATCTGGACAAGAGGAATACCTATGTGAGAATGCTGTTCATCGACTACAGCTCAGCATTTAACACCATAGTACCCTCCAAACTCGTCATCAAGACCCTGGGTCTCGACCCCGCCCTGTGCAACTGGGTACTGGACTTCCTGACGGGCTGCCCCCAGGTGGTGAGTGTAGGTAACAACATCTCCACCCCGCTGATCCTCAACACTGGGGCCCCACAAGGGTGCGTTCTGAGCCCTCTCCTGTACTCCCTGTTCACCCACGACTGCGTGGCCACGCACGCCTCCAACTCAATCATCAAGTTTGCGGACGACACAACAGTGGTAGGCTTGATTACCAACAACGACGAGACGGCCTACAGGGAGGAGGTGAGGGCCCTCGGAGTGTGGTGTCAGGAAAATAACCTCACACTCAACGTCAACAAAACTAAGGAGATGATTGTGGACTTCAGGAAACAGCAGAGGGAACACCCCCCTATCCACATCGATGGAACAGTAGTGGAGAGGGTAGTAAGTTTTAAGTTCCTCGGCGTACACATCACAGACAAACTGAATTGGTCCACCCACACAGACAGCATCGTGAAGAAGGCGCAGCATCACCTCTTCAACCTCAGGAGGCTGAAGAAATTCGGCTTGTCACCAAAAGCACTCACAAACTTCTACAGATGCACAATCGAGAGCATCCTGTATGGCTGTATCACCGCCTGGTACGGCAACTGCTCCGCCCACAACCGTAAGGCTCTCCAGAGGGTAGTGAGGTCTGCACAACGCATCACCGGGGGCAAACTACCTGCCCTCCAGGACACCTACACCACCCGATGTCACAGGAAGGCCATAAAGATCATCAAGGACAACAACCACCCGAGCCACTGCCTGTTCAACCCGCTATCATCCAGAAGGCGAGGTCAGTACAGGTGCATCAAAGCTGGGACCAAGAGACTGAAAAACAGCTTCTATCTCAAGGCCATCAGACTGTTAAACAGCCACCACTAACATTGAGTGGCTGCTGCCAACACACTGACTCAACTCCAGCCACTTTAATAATGGGAATTGATGTAAAATATATCACTAGCCACTTTAAACAATGCTACTTAGTATAATGTTTACATGCCCTACATTATTCATCTCATATGTATACGTATATACTGTACTCTATATCATCTACTGCATCTTTATGTAATACATGTATCACTAGCCACTTTAACTATGCCACTTTATTTACATACTCATCTCATATGTATATACTGTACTCGATACCATCTACTGCATCTTGCCTATGCCGCACTGTACCATCATTCATTCATATATCTTTGTACATATTCTTTATCCCTTTACACTTGTGTGTATAAGGTAGTAGTTTTGGAATTGTTAGTTAGATTACTCGTTGGTTATTACTGCATTGTCAGAACTAGAAGCACAAGCATTTCGCTACACTCGCATTAACATCTGCTAACCATGTGTATGTGACAAATATATTTGATTTGATTTTAGAAAGTTATTTGATTCTGGCCATTTTGAGCCTGTAATCGAACCTATAAACGCTGATGCTCCAGATACTGAACTTCTAAAGAAGGCCTTTTTTATTGCTTCTTTAATCAGCACCACAGTTTCTAATGATCAATTAGCCTTTTAAAATGATAAACTTGGATTAGCTAACACAACTTGCCAATGGAACACAGGAGTGATGGTTGCTGATAATGGGCCTCTGTATGCCTATGTAGATAATCCATTAAAAATGTGCCATTTCCAGCTGCAATAGTCATTTACAACATTAACAATGTCTACACTGTATTTCTGATCACTTTCATGTTATTTTAATGGACAAAAA